>NC_041385.1:782486642-782512247 GCF_002162155.2 Triticum dicoccoides | reverse complement strand
GGTTGTCGAGGGGGCGAGTAGTCAAGGGTCGCCGAGGGGTCGAGGGGTCGAGGGTCGACGAGGGGTCGAGGGTCACCGAGGGTTCGAGGGTCGAGGGTCGTCAAGGGTTCGAGGGTCGAAGGTCGTCAAGGGGTCGAGGATCGCCGAGGGGTCGAGAGGTTGCCTAGTGTCAAAGTATTGAAGAAATTCATGACTTCATCATTAGCCGTAAGTAACCGGGGCATGACGGTACGAAGTTCTCCAAATTTATTCTGGAACGGAATTCCGGATAGGATAATCCACCATTTGGTATTAATTTTAGCACAAGCCTTCCAAATAGCGATATTCAGAAGGCTCTTGCTGTACTTTGTACCAAAATGCGAATTATCCTATCTAGGATTCCGTTCCAAAATAACTATGGAGAGCTTCGTACCATCATGCGCCTGTTACTTTCGCCTAATGATGAAGACATGGTTTTGTTTGAATCCTTTGACACTACACAAACATCGGACAATCATGATAGAGAGGCGGTCGATATACCCCCTCTCCGATAACTTCGACAAGAGGGGGGTCGATATATATACCCCCTCCCCAATAACATTTTTTCTATATATATGTCGTTGTTGTTGATATACCCCCTCCCCGATATCTTCGATATATCCATCTCTCGTGTTTCTATATTAATTGCCGTGTTGTAATATTTCCAGAAACTACGGATCATCAAAGAGGCTTCGATCCAGAAGAGATATTGGGGGACATAATCCATGATGGAGGTGATGTAGTCACGTCGTTTCTTAACGACATTGAAGAAGGTCTGCAAGGAGAGGAAGCAGGCTCCGTTGATCAAACAATGGAGGAGGGTCATGATCGTGATGGTGTCTCCGGCGACCATGATGACGGCTACGGTGACCGAACGGAGTCGGGACCAGCTATTGCAATGTCTGGTGAGGTATATATATATATATATACGTATATATATATATATATATATATATATATATATATATATATATATACATAAACACTATTCTGATCACGGGATCAGAATAATATGCTGATCACAACCTGAACTGTCTGAGTAACGTGTCTGACCTTCTCTGTGAACTAGGTTGAACTTCCCGCAACATTGCCCAAATAGGGCTTGCTATATATCGTTGGAAAGTTATGGAAACCAATATCATGACCCAACTTAAATTTTTGGCAAAATATAAGTGGTTTAAGAGCAGTTTTAAAAACCGTTTTTTCTCCGCACAAAAATATTGAATCGTATTTTTGATTGCATTTCTAAACTGTTTATCGGAATGAGGCATATAATATGGCGTCGGAAAGCTGCTGCAAAACCGCTCCTTCCACATGTTGAATTTTTTTTCTAATTCCCTATGGTTAAATAGTAATTTGAAAAACCGAAAAATTTCGTAAACCGAAGAGCTGAGTTCATTTTTCGATGTCATTTCTAAACGGCTAATCCAATGGAGACATATGCTATGGTGTTGGAAAGCTTACGAAAATGCGCTACTTTTTCATCTTGAAAGTTTTTTCTAATTTTGAATGGTTTAAGAGTAATTTAGAAAATGGTCCAAGTCCTACCGAGTTCGTATTTCCGAGCTACTTTTTTAACTGTGCGTCCGAATGCAGCAAATGATATGGCGTTGGAAATCTTGAACAAATGCAAAACTTTTTGGTATGTATTGTTTCTTCCAATTCTTTACGGTTTTAAGTCACTTTCAAATATGGCGAAAAACTTATTTTCGCCGTAATATCTACGAACTTTATCAGAACTGGGCAAGTAATATACCGTTGAAAAGCTACGGAAAATGCAAAACTTTTTCATGTTGATGGCTTTCTCTGATTCCTAGCTGTTTTCAAGTAATTCCGAAAATGGCGGGATCATTCGTTCTGCCTCTACCGCGAAACGGATTCTTCGAAAATGCACCGCGTGAAGAACCTGAACTTCTCGGTGCGTGTACCTGAACTTCACTCTGTTTTTCACATGATTTTTTTGCTCGTAGATCTTCATCCACTGCTCGTAGCTCTCCATCCCACTCACGGGAATTCAGCAGGTGATATACCGATGGAAAGCTGCTGTAGACACACAACTTTGCCGTTTTGATCATTTTTTCAAACTCGCGACGATTTCGAAAGTTTTTCATCTGAAATTCATTTAACATAGTAGTTCAACTTCCTGCTGTTTTCACGTTGAATTTCTGGGACGTATTTTTGTTTGTGATTTTCTCATCCATTCGTAAGTGTTACACAAATAATATTCCTTCTGTACAAACGTCTCTCACAATAATTTTTTGAACTTTCTCCGACCAAGGACTTGGAGTCATAACAACAAAACTTTTAGCCTTTGATTTTCTATTATTTTTTAATACAAAATGCACACCGTGTAGTACATGAACTTCTCATGGTTATCAACCTGATCTTCTGTTGGTTATGTGAAAATATCTGAGTTTTTTATGAATATTAATCTGAATTTCTTAATCCTTTTTTATGAATTATTAAGCGGTCTATTTTTTAAAAGTTGAACTTCTTGTTTTTTTATTTTTGAACTTCTTGTTATTTTAGTTTTGAACTTCTTGTTTTTTTATTTTTGAACTTCTTGTTATTTTAGTTTTGAACTTCTTGTTTTTCATTCTTTAATAACGAGGGAAATCCGAGTTTTCTATAATCATCGAACTTCTCCATCTTTTTAATATGGACTTCCTTTGTTTTTCTTAATCTTTTTTATGAAATTTTGAAGCGCTCTATTTTTAAAAGTTGAACTTCTTGTTTTTTAATTTTTGAACTTCTTGTTTCCATTCTTTAATAACGAGAAAAGTCTGAGTTTTCTATAATCGTCGAACTTCTCCATCTTTTTAAATTTGACTTCCTGGTTTTATTTCTTTTAGTAACGGAAAACTTATGAATATCAACACATTTTTCATGTAGACAGATGTTACAAATTCGTTGTCGTTTGAGAGCAATTTTTAAAATGGCAAAAACAACGTTGTTTTTTCCTTTCTTTTAACATGTAAATGAACGACAAACGTCTCACACATAATTTTATTATGTTAGTAGGAGCACATGGACTTCTTGCAACAAAACTTTTAAACTTTTAGTTTTCTATTCTTATATTCTTATTTGAAACGCATTTCGTGTAGTGCGTGGACTTCCCGCCGTTTTCACCTTGAACTTCTGTCATATATCTCCCAAAAGAATTTTCAATCTCTCTTAGAAGAATTTTTGAACTTTCTCGGGCCGAGCACTTGAACTTCTAGGAACAAAAATTTTGGACTTTGCCTTTTTATTCTTTTTTTCTCATACGAAACGCACACCATGCAGTTCATGAACTTCTCGCTATTATCTATTTGAACTTCTCTCTATTTTGCTTTAGTAATAGAAGAAGTTTGAGTCTTTTTATAGACATCAAAAATCTCTAACATTTTTTAGTGAACTTCTCTCTATTTTTATAGACATCAAAAATCTCTAACATTTTTATGTGAAAATTGGAGTTTTGTTAGAAACATCGAACTTATTCATTATTTTCAATTGAACTTGTTGGTTTATTATTTAGTAATCAGAGAAATCTGAGTTTTTAAGTAAATATCAAAACTGCTATGCTTTTTCCAATTGAACTTCTTCGTTATTATGGATTGAAAACTTATTGGTTTTTTTCTTTAGTAACCGGAAAAATCCGAGTTTTCAAATATAATATCAAACGGCTCCATTTTTTAAATTTGAACTTCTTCTTTTTATTTCTTTTAGTAATGAAAAATTTCTAGATTTGTAATAAACATCGAACCGCTCATCTATTTTAATTTGAACTTCTGGTTTTCTTTATAAATTAGAAAGATATATCGAAATCCATGGGAATTTTTTGAACTTTTTTATTTGTCATTTTATTTGACCTCTCGATTTTATTAATTATGAACTTTCAGAGTTATCAAGTCCATATATACATGAACTTCTCGATGATATGTCCCCGACCGGCTCAAGTTTTATGCATTCTTATATATACAAAAAAATGAAATGAAAATAGAAAAATGTTGCGTTCTTATGGATACCACTAACACTTTTTGAGAGCACAATATTCTACTGTAATTTTTTTGCATAATTTTGACGCAAAAAATGGACTTCTTGGTGTTATTCATTAGTAACGGGAAAAGTTTTTAAACTTTTGGAACTGCTCGGTTTTTTCAATTTGGCCTTCTTGATATTATAATAAATATTGAACTTCTCCGTTATTTAAATTTGAACCTCTAGTTTTTTTAGAACCAATGTTATGCATTGGACTGCACAATCACGTATAATCGGACAAGAAGTGTTATGCATTTATAGTAGGATATAATGTACAGCAATCACATGCAATGTATCAAACTTCAACCTGGAGCCATATTGGACTCCAAAACTACATTTTCAAACTATGCCGGAGTACGTAGCAGTGCAAAGCATAGGAAAATCACAGGCGAATACTTGCCCAGAATAGTTTCCTCTCACGCATTAATGCAAACACACTTGGGGAACAAAGTGCTAGTGATATATCTTAAATTTTTACAGGAAGCCAGGTTTCCATAGCTACACAGATTTATGGTAAGAGACACAACAAATTCTTCGCCTCCAAATCATACTGGTATACTAGCGCCGAATGGACGAGTTTGCACCAGCGTTTCTTCTTCTGCAACCACACAACCACCCGCCCGCGGCCGCTTCAAACTCCATTTTCTGCTTCTTCAAAAGGACAGACTATGTCGAACGGACACTGTGTGAGGTGATGGAGTGCTTGCACAGGAGGCGATAGATGGACTGCTTGCGAGTGAGGTGACGAACTTCTCCTGATGCACCAAGCACTGACGGGCAGCAGCGGCTTCGTGCTCAGACAGAGACGAGATTTGGAAAGTGGCATTTTCTCAGGCATTGTGTGGAAGCCCGCATCCTTTCCTGAACCTTGATAGTGTACCAAATAACTTGTATTATTAGTATATATTCACAGTACAAAGCATGGCTCATCGACTTGCAGGATTGCAATATAATTAGGCAAAATGGTTATCTTTTCAACAGAACATGTGCTCTGAACATCAACATACCGCTACTGTTATGCAACTAGGCGACGCGGAACTAAAGATGAGCACAGTGGCTTGGTCGTGGGCGAAGTACAGGCACTGGTCGCACCCAATGGCAAGGGCAGTCCTGTCCAGGCAACCAGTGAAGGTCGGGGAGGTGGGGGAATCGGTGGGACGCCGGAGGTAGAGAAGGAGAAGAGGAGGCTCATCGGAGGGGAGGGTTGCGGGGTTGTCTAGATCCGCGTCGGAGCGAGCGGGCGGGAGGGAGGGCGTCCAGGCTGATGGTTGTTGGGGTTCGTCGATGGTGATGGTTGTGGTACAGAGCCGCGCCCGGAGGTAGAGGAGCATGGGCGCGATGCAGGAGAGGCCAAAGGTGGTTGTTGCGGTGCTATTTGGGGAGGGAAAGAGTGGTGGCGTCGCGACCAGGGAGGGAGATGGCGGTGGCTGGGTGATCCGGGGAGGGCGGCGGCACTAGCGATGGGATTTGAGGAGGGCGGTGGTTCCGGGGAGGGTGCGCGGCGGCGGGGGTTCCCTGGAGGGCTCGTGGCGGCAGGGCGTTCCTGGGAGGGTGCGCGCGGCATGGGGTTCAGGGGAAGGCGCACGGCGGCAGGATCAGACGATGGCGGCGGGATGAGGGGCTCGGGGGAGCAGAGGTTGACGTTGGGGAAGGAGGCGGCCCCGGTGGCGGTTTGGGGACGAGGCGGCGGTGAGATCTGGCATTCGGTGGAGAGTGGATCGAGGGAGGAGGTGGGGATCGGGGCAGCAGGTGGGGTGTGGTGTTTTTTTCAATCGGTCCGGTGGGTTTCGCGATCTCAGGAACGTGTGATCGCCCCTATATAGGGCTGTCTGTGATCCAAATAACTATTCTAATCCTAGGATTAGAATAGTGTTGTCCTATATATATATATAAATATATATATATATATATATACTAATTAAGCCTGTGCTGACTAGCTAATTGTGCATTAATTGTGTTGGTATGTACATATATTAAATCTTCTGTCTTCTTTTTACTACTAGAAAAAGGGCTGCTAGTGGCGAACCTGTTTTCGCTACTAATGGCGCACTACAGGTGCGCCACTAGCACCACGCCATTAGATTTCTTTTCTAATGGCGCACCTGTGGTGCGCCATTAGTATCTGGTATACCGCGCACCGCTGGTGTGCCATTAGAATAACCCACGGTGCGCCATTAGTATCTGGTATACTAATGGTGCACCACATAGAAGTGCGCCATTTATATAGACCTCTGGATCAAGCAATACTTCTGTAAAGAAACAAGGCCTGAAGAAAAAGTTGCGCCAGGCTGAAAGGTTCACGATCACGGAAATCGCGTGCGATGGCCAACCGATTAAACCCCTCCGGACAAAGGAAGCATTTCTGCTAAATGCATGGTTCTTGTTAGGGACATGATCCCGATCAGCATCGAGCTATGGAATGAGCCTAAGAAAGAAGAGATTTTTCAAGTTTCTTTTGTCAAAGATAGACATAAAGTAGATCTTTGGAAAGCGCTGAAGGTAAATTTTACCCTACCGGAAGAGGAGGTTCCGGAGAATCCAGTTATAGAGCCATTGCTCAAGTCATATGCAATCAAGAAGATGGCAAATCTATTTAGGAGGTGGAAGAATGAGTTGAAAACAACGTATCTCGACCAAGACAAGACTCCAGAATTCACCGGCTGATTTGAGAAGATAAGAGATCACTAGCCCGCATTTGTGTCCAACAAGACATCGGAGAGGACTAAGAAGATGTCAGCGACTAACAACATAAATGCTGCAAAGAAGGAGCATTACCATCGCATGGGGTCATGTGGCTACCTCAAAGCCCGGCCATTGTGGGACAAGGCTCAGCAGGACCTGATTGCTAAAGGGGTCAAACCAGAGACACTGCACTAGCCAGACTGTTGTAGGACTTGGTTCTTTGGGGCTGGTGGAACATTGGACCCTCAAACAGGGAAGTGCTGCTGGACGGATGAGCAACACGCAACACCCGTCACAAAGCTTCGGAAAGCTATCAAAGAAATGCGGGAAGGGAAGATCGTTCCCGATAGAGAGAAAGACGAGCTCACAAGGGCCCTCGGGAATCCTGAGCACCCTGGATAAACATGAGGCACACCAGGCTCCATTCCGTGGAAGGTTGGGTTTCCCGACACAGGAGGTTACAAAACCCAAGAGAGGAGGAGGAAAGTGGAGAAGAGTAAACTGCAGGAGCTGAAGGCAAGGGTAAGAAAGCTAGAGGAACGAGATCCTGAGAACCAGCAGCTGCGACATCCTACCCAAGATGCTACCCCAGAAGCTACCCCGCCATCTCAGCAGAGAAGCAGCGTGGCTTCCACCGAGCTTGTTCAGCAACCTGACTTGTTGACGGTCCTAGCTACCCCATGGATTTTATCACGGATTCACACCAGTGTCACCTTATGACGAAATGGGATCAACTCAAAGTCAAGGCGGCCGTTGGCTTTGTGTTCACTCCTTCACCCAGCGCAACTTTTCACTTCCGTCCGATTCCACAAGGCTATGCTGTTGTGATGGTGGACGAAATAACAGAGGGATTTCAGGCGCTCCATCTTGTCCACCCTACATGTCAGGGGGAGACACAGCTAGGTCTTGCTATACATACTGCGCGTCTATGGCGGAAGGAGCACATCAAGCTTGTGAACTTCATGGCTCCTGCTAGTCACGTGGGCACTCCACCTCCTCCACCTCCTCCTCCTCCTCCGGCGAGTGATCCGCCACCTCCGCCTCCTCCTCCTCCTTCGGTGAGTGATCTGCCTCCTCCGTCTCCTTGTAGCGACCAGACCTCAAACAGTCTGATCTCTGTGCATCGGTGTCATCCCTAGATCGGTAATGCTGACACACACAGTACTCGAGGATTTATAACAGAGTAGCAATCACACACTTATTACATCAAATGTCTCAAAAGAGAACTTATTACAATAAATATGGCTTAAGGCCATCTATAATGAATAACAACGGAAGGCTTGGAAGATAAAGTGTGTCCATCAACTCCAACGGCATCACTGAGTGAAAGACAACGACCTATGGCACCTTACTCGTCGTCTGAAAAGTCTGCAACACAATGTAACACATAGAGTAATGAACAGAATAAATGCTATCACTACTTGTATATTTGGCTGGTGGAAATCTCTATGGTTACAGTTTTGCATAAAGCCAATTTTTCCCAACAACAAAGGGATAAATTTTATTTAACTATCATGGTGGTTGTTAAACATTGAGAAGGTTCATCCAACTCAATGCCAATTAAACATCATCATTAAACCCAATCAAATTATACTTAGAGTCACGAGATCAACATGATAATCCAAAAACTAGATACTCAAAACGTCCATAACCGGGGACACGGCTAACCATGATTAGTTTGTACACTCTGCAGAGGTTTGCGCACTTTTCCCCACAAGACTAGAATACATCCATGGTCGGAGAATCGAGACATGGTCTTTCTGATGCATTAACTCTTTACTATGGATAGACAGTACCACCTACAACCCACTACATCTGCTAGTCTACCTCTTCAAAAGCTTCACGCAACTTACTCAACTATGCCAGAGACCATAATGGCTTGTGGCTGCACACGGAAGTTTCTAGCATGTATAATCTTATGATCTCTTTGAGCCTGGGTGGCGGACCATAGGATGATCACACGGGTACTCCGGGATATCCTAGGACAACACTGGATTCTTCAGGTGCCCTAACAACCACTAGGTACTCGAGGGTGCCTCAAGCAATCCACCCAGATGTGTATTTAAGTAGCCACCTTAATTCAACCATTAATAACCATACTCACATCTGTCATGGATACACTCACCCAAACCACGTCTACGAGCATAGCATAGCAATATAAGTATAACATAAAAGTAACTCCCAAAGGTTGGATAAATAACATGACAATAGGTACTATCTCATCTACTTCCCAAAACCCACATGTTAATCAGATCCTAACCATGAATTGTTTGAGGGTTGATCTAATGCAATAAAACTGGGTATTACAGAGGTATGATCAAAGTGTTACTTGCCTTGCTGATGATCCGTGAAACCTAGAGACTCGTAGTAGCACGCTTCGCACTCCCCGTACTCTATCGCAAACGAACAATCGTACAATAAGAACTCAACTAGAAGCACGGGTAAAACTCAACTAAGAGATCTAACCAGAAGCTTCAACTTAAGAACTCTGGTTTGCAAAAAGTATCAAATTAAACGAAGCAACGAAACTCAAACTTCAAAAGAAACAAGATCCGTTTACTAATCTGGACTTAAGTCAAATTTTACAGTATCAAAATCTTGTTCAAGTTGATTAATCAGAAAGAGGGCTTCGAGACGAAGATCTAGGCGCTTGAATCGCCTAATTTCGATAAACGAGAGACAAGATAAACTAAAACAAAAATAAGGGCAGAAATCGCGATCGAAAATAATTGAGCAAAATCCCTGGAAAAAGAAAAACTGACGAACAGGCTAACAAAATCGTTCGCTGTCTGCGGCTAACGGGTGAAAACCGTTCGTTAAAATGAACGTACGAACGGGCGTTCGCTGAATAACTAAACCGAAAAAAAATCGATCTAAAATAATAAAAAATAGTCGAGTGTTTCTAAAAAACCGAACGGTTTTCTACGAACACTGGTGGCGGCGGCAACTACCTCTAAGGCGGGGTCAGCAGGCTGCGTGACGGCGGCGACTCCAGCGATGGCCGGCGGCAGCGACGGGTGGCGGCGGGGTCGAGTGGCGGCGGGGCTCCGAGGGACGGAGGGGTCACGACCGGAGGCGGCGGCGTCATGGCTCGCGGCGGCGGCGAATCGGCGACAGCGACTGGCTGCGGCGGCAGCAGATCGGGCGGGGTGGGGAGGCTCGGGCTAGGGTTCGAGGCGGCTCGGGCCTCGCCTCTTAAAGGCTGGGTGGGCTGGAGTCCTAGTCGGGGATGGCACGGCTAGGTCGGTTGACTTTTTTTAAAATAATACCGCGCAGAAAAACGAAGAAACGAAATACTAAAGGGACTCCAAAAATGTTGAAATAAATTTTCCCCGTCCTTTAAAAAGATAGCGGACAGAGTGAACATTTGTTTGGGCCTCTAATGCAATTTTGAAAAACGCATATTTTTCCTAATTCAAATAAAATAGCGATAAAACTCCGAATAAAATACTTATTTGATTTTAATATTTAAACTCCAATATTTCTTTATTTTGGGGAAGTCATTTTATCTGCTCTCTTTTAATAATGGAAATATTCAAAGAGAAAAATAATTAAAATTAGACGACCCTCTTTTCAAAATTTGAGAAAACTCAAATATGAAAATAACAAAATCCCCAACTCTCTCCGTGTGTCCTTGAGTTGCGTAGAATTTCTAGGATCAAGGAAAAATGCAATAAAATATGATATGCAATGATGATCTAATGTATAATATTCCAAATTGAAAATTTGGGATGTTACATACCTACCCCCCTTAAGATGAATCTCGCCCTCGAGATTCGGGTTGGCTAGAAAATAGGTGAGGGTGGTCCTTCCGTAGGTCTTCCTCTTGTTCCCAGGTGACTTCATCCTCGGTATGGTGGCTCCACTGAACTTTGCAGCACTTGATAACCTTGCTGCGTGTGACTCGACTGGCAAACTCCAGAATCTTGACTGGTTTCTCCTCGTAGATCAAATCACTACCCAACTGAATCGCTTCCAGTGGCACTGTATCTCTCACAGGAATGTCAACCATCTCTGCGTGGCACTTCTTCAACTGGGAAACGTGGAACACATCGTGAACTCCAGACAATCCTTCGGGCAATTCCAACTTGTAAGCAACTTCTCCCATACGTCCCAAAACTTTGTATGGTCCCACAAAACATGGTGCTAACTTTCCCATAACTCCAAATCGTTTTAAGTCCTCGAAGTGGGGACACACGAAGATACACTATGTCCCCGACTTCGTAAACTGTCTCCTTGCGTTTAGAATCCGCATAGATCTTCTGCCTGGACTGGACTACCTTCTCTTCAGAATCTTTAATCAAATCTGGCCCAAACAACTAACGGTCTCCAACTTCATCCCACAACAATGGTGTCCTGCACCTCCTTCCGTACAAATCTTCTAAAGGGGCAATCTTTAAAATGGCTTGATAACTGTTGTTGTAAGAAAACTCCGCATACGGCAAATTATCGTCTGAACTAGATCCATAATCTAGCGCACAAGCTCTCAACATGTCCTCCAGAATCTGATTGACTCTCTCGGTCTATCCATCTGTATGTGGATGCAAGGCTGTACTGAACTCTAGCCTGGTACCCAAAGTATCATGGAACTGATTCCAAAACTTTGAGGTAAAGTGGGTTCCTCTATCTAATACAATGGTCCTTGGAACTCCATGCAGACATATGATCTTGGTCATGTATATCTTTGCCAACTTAGCACTGGTGTAAGTGGTCTTCACTGGGATGAAACGAGCTGCCTTCGTCAAACAATCGACTACGACCCATATCTAGTCATAGCCTGAACGATTCCAGGGCAATCCCATGATAAAATCCATTCCTAGCTTATCCCACTTCCATGCGGGTATCGGGAATGGCTGTAGCAAACCTGCTGGCTTCTGATGCTATGCCTTCACTCTCTGACATACATCACAAACTACTACATACTCCACAATATCATTCTTCATTCCGGTCCACCAGAAACTATCCTTCAAATCCAGATACATCTTGGTATTTATTGGGTGAATCAAATACGGCGAATCATGGGCATCCTGCAGAATCAACTTCACGATCTCCGGATCATTACGCACATATACGTGGTCTTCAAACCATAAGGTATCATGCTCATCCTCGTGAAATCCTTTAGCCTTTCCTTTGCTCATACTTTCCTTTATCTCGGCAATCTCCTTGTCCATCTTCTGAGCTTCCCTAATCTTTTCCATCAAAGTAGACTGAATCTCCAATGCTGCTCAATAACCTCTCGGAACTATCTCCAAACATAGCTCGTGAAGATCCTCTACTAACTCCTTGGGTAACTCTCTGGTCATGAGCGCATTGACATGGCTCTTGCGACTCAACGCATCAGCTACTACGTTAGCCTTTCCGAGATGATAATGCAACCTCATATCATAATCCTTGATGAGCTCCAACCATCTCCTTTGCCTGAGATTCAACTCCTTCTTCGTGAAAATATACTTCAAACACTTGTGATTCGTGTACACCTCACAGTGGTTTCCGATGAGAAAATGTCTCCTTGTCTTCAACGCAAGCACTATGGCTGCTAACTCCAAATCATGCATAGCATAATTCAACTCATGGGGTTTAAGCTGTCGTGAGCCATAGGAGACAACTCTTCCCTCCTGCATAATCACTGGTCCAAGTCCTCGACGAGAAGCGTCGCAATACACTTGATAATCATTGCGTTGATCTGGAAGAATCAACACTGGAGCTGTAACCAAACATTTCTTCAACTCCTGAAAACTGGCATCACATTCCTCAGTCCATTTGAACTTTGTGTCCTTGTTCAACAATTCCATCATGGGCTTTGCAATCTTCGAGAAATTCTCAATGAACCTCCTATAGTATCCTGCGAGTCCAGGAAAACTTCGGATCTCTCCAACTGACATGGGTGTTTCCCAATTTGTCACAGTGACAACCTTGGTGGGTCTACTGCTATTCCTTCTTAGGATATAACATGTTCGAGGAATCCAACTTCCTTCAACAAAAACTCAGATTTGCTGAACTTGGCATATAGCCGATGTTCCCTGAGCTTCCCAAGTATCAAATGCAAATGCTCCTTATGCTCCTCTTCATTCTTCGAGTAAACCAGGATAGCATCAATGAACACCACGACGAACTTATCCAAAAACTCCATAAACACCTTGTTCATCATGTTCATGAAATAGGCAGGCGCGTTAGTCAGACCAAAAGACATAACGGTATACTCATATAGCTCATACCTGGTGGTAAAAGCTGTTTTGGATATATCCTGCTCTCGAATCTTCATCTGGTGGTATCCTGATCGCAGATCAATCTTGGAAAATACTTTAGCTCCTTGCAACTCGTCAAACAGATCATTGATCATCGGCAGTGGGTACTTGTTCTTGATCGTCACTTCATTCAATCCTCGATAATCAACAACCATTCTCAATGATCCATCCTTATTCTCCACTAGAAGCACTGGTGATCCCCAACGTGATGAACTTGGGCAAATATAGACTTCATCCAGTAACTCCTTAATCTGCTTCTTAGTTTCCTCCAAATTCTTTGTGGGCATCCTGTACGGTCTCTTAGATATTGGCCCTGTACATGGCAAAAGCTCAATGAAAAACTCAATGTCTCTATTCGGTGGCATGCGTGGCAACTCCTCTGGAAATAAATCAGGGAAATCCTTCACCACTGGTACTTCCTCCTGTACAACTCCTGATAAGGAATTCACTTGAGTCCTCTTCGGCACATGTCGAGATACATACTTAATCCTTCTTCCTTCTGGGGTGGTGAGCAAAATCGACTTACTGGCACAGTCAATATTCCCTCCATACTTCGATAACCAATCCATGCCTAATATCACATCCAGTCCTTGTGACTCTAATACTATTAGGTCTGAGGGGAACACATAGTTACCAATCCTTAATGGTAACCGATCACACCATAGGCTAGCCATATACTCTGCTCCTTGCGAGGTTACTAACATGGGTGACCTAAGGGCTTGGGTTGGTAGGTTAAACATATCCACAAACCCTGTTGATATGTATGAATGCGATGCACCAGTATCAAAAAGAACGATTGCAGTAAATGACTTAACCAAAAACTTACCTATTACTTCATCTGGTTGTGCTTCAACCTCCTCCACGCTAACGTGGTTCACTTGTCCCCTGTTAAAAGGGCTGGGCTTCTTCCCAGAGCTTCCATTGCCATTTCCATTCTTTGCTTCTGAACACTCTGTGGCGTAATGTCCATTCTTCCTGCACTTGAAATAAGTAATGTGACTTAGATCCTTCTTGGCGGGCATTATTGGGTTGGAACGGTTCTGGCCGTTGCTTCCTCCATTACCATACCCATTCTTGGGGCCACTATGGTTGTGCAAACTCCCTCCATTGTGATTGTGACCTCCATGGTTATGGTGAAGGGGTCCTCCCGAGTTCGGGGTAAAACGGGGTCTCTGTTGAGCTCCAGAATTGTAGATCCCTTGTCCATACTTCCTCTTGAGGTTGTCAATCTACTGCTGCTTGCCTTCAATCATGAGAGCTCTATCTACCAACTCCTGATAGTTGTTGAAGGTTGCGACCATCAACTGCATGCTCAGCTCATCATTCAGTCCTTCCAGAAACTTCTCCTGCTTAGCTGCATCCATAGCAACGTCATCTGGGCCATAACGTGCTAACTTACGAAAATCATCCACATACTTGTCCACTTTGCGTCCTCCTTGGCGCAAGCTGCGAAACTCGCGCTTCTTCATGGCCATAGCTCCTGCTGAAACATGGGTAGTGCGAAAAGCTTGCTAAAACTGGTCCCATGTGACAGTGTCGATGGGGTAAGTGGCTGTGAAATTCTCCAACCATGATGCTGCGGGTCCATCAAGCTAATGTGCGGCAAATCACACTCTCTCCGCGTCGATCTATGCATCCTACAGTGGTCAACTCCCTTCCAATCTTGTGGAGCCAATCATCTACAACAATCAGCTCGGTGCTACTGGAGAACACCGGCGGGTTTAGCCTTAGGAAATGGGCTAAGTGATCAATAGGTGGTGGTGGTGGTGGGTTGTTGTTGTTGTTGTTTCCCTGATTCTGATTTTGGACTAGTATCTGCATCAATGCATTCTGCTGCTGGATCAACTGGGTGAGCTCCGGTGAGAAAGCAAATCCATTGTCGCATCTCGGAGGCATCTGATTGGTTTAGAAAATATGAGAAAATAGAATAGAATGAGATCTAGAGGAAAAACACTACCCATATGCACATGAGACAAACACAAAAATATCACTTCAATCAACTAAAACAAAGGCATACATCGGTCTAACTATCGTTACAAAGTGTTTGGACTATGTTATATACATGGGGGGAATACTACTACTGATATGGTGGTCGACTAGAAAAATTGATCGGTCGAAGGCTGCAAGATATCTGCTCCAAGTTCATCAACAAAGTCATCATCGCTATCGTTGGAGTCCGAGTCGGTGTCGTCAATGATGATGTAGTTCTTCGGGCAAGTGGAATTGTCGTCTTCTCCTCCTGGCGCGGGGTCTCCCATGAATATTCCTAGCTTCTTCGTCAAATCATCATTCTTCTCCAGGAGTATCGTCATTTCCTCCTCATATCCATCGCGAGTAGACTTAGTTCTTCCTCCAGCTCCGTGATCCCGGTCATTGCCTTCTTTAGATCTATCATGCTTGCACACATCTGGTTCTCCTGGTGACGAATGTGATGGTTTAACTCCTAGATGAAAGCTGCAATGGACCTATCCTTCCTAGTGCTGATCATCTCCCATTGCTCATCTTGGCGCCCGCAAATCTGGTAGATAGTATCCTAGAAATCCTTGTGGTGAACTTGTCCAATGCATCCCATGGTGATGTGGGCTGCCATGCTCTTTCCTAGACTCCAGGTTGGTGCATCAAAGGAAAACTCTATGGGCTCAGTAACTGGCGTGAACGTCCTTCTTAGAACTTGAACTCAAATCATCCAACACTCCTCTTCTAGTAAAGTGGCGATGTAGGTCCCGGAGAAGCTTGGTATTCCGATGTTAAGGTATCTAGTGACTTCCTTCAAGTGACGTCCAAAAGGGGTGTCTTCGTCCGGTTGCGTGAACTTGTTCCTTGCATCCGCCATCCTAAAGAGTAGAAAAGGGAGAGGAGTCAGAAATGAGAAGAGAGTAGTGATCTAGGGCATTAGCTTAGTGGTCGTGTCCTATAGTCAGCGTGCGCTCTGATACCATCTTGTAGTGTCCAGACCTCAAACAGTCTGATCTCTGTGCATCGGTGTCATCCCTGGATCGGTAATGCTGACATGCATAGTACTCGAGGATTTATAACAGAGTAGCAATCACACACTTATTACATTGAATGTTTCAAAAGAGAACTTATTACAATAAATATGGCTTAAGGCCATCTAAAATCGATAGTAGCGGAAGGCTTGGAAGATAAAGTGAGTCCATCAACTCCAACGGCATTACTGAGTGAAAGACAACGACCAATGGCACCTTACTCGTCGTCTGAAAAGTCTGCAACATGAATGTTACAGCCCGAAACGGGTCAGCACATGGAATATGCTGACAATGTAACACATAGAGTAATGAACAGAATAAATGCTATCACTACTTGCATATTTGGCTGGCGGAAAGCTCTATGGTTACAGTTTTGCATAAAGCCAATTTTCCCCTACAACAAAGGAATAAATTTTATTTAACTATCATGGTGGTTATTAAGTATTGAGAAGGTTGCTCCAAGTCAATCCCAATTAAACATCATCATTAAACCCAATCAAATTATATTTAGAGTGATGAGATCAACATGATAATCCAAGAACCAGACACTCAGAACGTCCATAACCGGGGACACGGCTAACCATTATTAGTTTGTACACTCTGCAGAGGTTTGCACTCTTTTCCCCACAAGAATCGAATACATTCATGGTCGCAGAATTGAGACGCGGTCTTTCTGAAGCATTAACTCTTTACTCTGGATAGACAGTACCACCTACAACCCACTACATCTGCTAGTCTACCTCTTCAAGAACTTCACGCAACTTACTTAAACTATGCCAGAGCCCATAATGGCTTGTGGCTGCACACAGAAGTTTCTAGCATGAATAATCTTATGATCCCTTTGAGCCTGGGTAGCAGACCATAGGATGATCACACGGGTACTCCGGGATATCCTAGGATAACACTGGATTCTCCAGGTGCCATGATAACCACTGTGTACTCTAGGGTGCATCAAGCAATCCACCCATAGGTGTATTTAAGTAGCCACCTTAATTCAACCATTAATAACAATACTCACATCTGTCATGGATACACTCACCCAAACCACGTCTACGAGCATAGCATAGCAATATAAGCATATCGTAAAAGTAACTCCCAAAGGTTGGATAAATAACATGACAAAAGGTACTATCTCATCTACTTCCCAAAACCCACATGTTAATCAGATCCTAACCATTAATTGTTTGAGGGTTGATCTAATGCAACAAAACTGGGTATTACAGAGGTATGATCAAAGTGTTACTTGCCTTGCTGATGATCCGTGAAACCTAGAGACTCGTAGTAGCACGCTACGCACTCCGGGTACTCTATCGCAAACAAACAAGAATACAATAAGCACTCAACTAGAAGCACGGGTAAAACTTAAATAAGATATCTCACCAGAAAGTTCAACTTAAGAACTCTGGTTTGCAAAAAGAATCAAATCAAACGAAGCAAGGAAACTCAAACTATGAAAGAAACAAGATCCGTTTACTAATCTAGACTTAAGTCAAATTTTACAGTACCAAAACCTTGTTCAAGCTAACTAAACAGAAACAGGGCTTCGAGACGAAGATCTAGGCGCTTGAATCGCCTGATTTCGATAAACGAGCGAAAAGATAAACTAAAACAAAAATCAGGGCAGAAATCCCGATCGGAAATAATCGCGGAAAATCTGTTGAAAAAGAAAAACTGACGAACAGGCTAACGAACGGACGTTCACTGTCTGCGGCTAATAGGTGAAAACCATTCGTTGAAACAAACATACGAACGGGCATTCGCTAAATAACTAAACCGAAAAAATAAAACCGATCTAAAATAAAAAAATTAACCGAGGGTTTCTAAAAAACCGAATGGTTTTCTATGCAAAACCGGTGGCGGCGGCAACTACCTCGACGGCGGGGTCGGCGGGCGGCGGGACGATGGGCGGTGGGGTGGCGACGGGTGGCGGCGGGGTCGGGTGGCGGCGTGGGTCCGAGGGACGGCGGCATCGCAGCAGGAGGTGACGGCGTGAGGGCTAGCGGCGGTGGCGGATCGGCGACGGCGACTGGCGGCGGCGGCAGATCGGGCGGGGCGGGGAGGCTCAGGCTAGGGTTTGGGGCGGCTCGGGCCTCGTCTCTTAAAGGCCGGTTGGGCTGGAGTCCTAGTCGGGCACGGCCCGGCCAGGTCGGTTGACTTTTTTTAAAATAATTCTATGCAGTAAAACATAAAAACAAAATACTAAACGGATGCCAAAAATCCTGAAATAAAGTTTCCCAGTCCTCTAAAAATAAAGCGGATAGAGTGAACATTTATTTGGGCCTCTAATGCAATTTTGAAAAACGCATGTTTTGCTAATTCAATTAAAATAGCGATAAAACTCCGAATAAAATACTTATTTGATTTTAATTTTTAACCTCCAATATTTCTTTATTTTTGGGAAGTCATGTTATCCCCTCTCTTTTATTTTAATAATGGAAATATTCGAAGAGAAAAATAATTAAAATCAAACGATCCTCTTTTCAAAATTTGAGAAAACTGAAATATGAATGTAACGATATCCCCAACTCTCTCCGTGGGTCCTTGAGTTGCGTAGAATTTCTAGGATCAAGCCAAAACACAATAAAATATGATATGCAATGATGATCTAATGTATAACATTCCAAATTGAAAATTTGGGCTGTTATACTACTGCTCCAGCGCGTGAGGGCGGCAGTACTCCGCCTCCTTTTCCTCCTGCTTCGGTCTGACCGAGCAGCCCGCCTCCTCCTTCACCGCCTCGTAAGTGACGGAGGAACACAGACGCCGCGGCTCCGGCTGCTCCAGCGCATTGTTGTAGTCCGCCTTCGGCTGCCCCACCTCCTAATGAACGAAAGAAGACAGCCGCAGCGGCTACGCTGCTCCGGCATCTAGCAGTATAGCCACAGGCGAGAGGCAAAACAGATACAGTCCATCGTCTGTCAAGCCTCTAGAATGGGAGGCAGTACAGCCAGAAGCAGAACGAAGAAAAGGGAAACAAATTCTCCAGCTCGGCGAACAAGCGAAGCAATCGTGCCCCCCGCTCAATGTGTCTAGCGATATCGTCGCTAATCTTCCGGGGGTGCTGTCTGGTACCAACCCTGGAAATTACTTGGCCAACGACGATGCAATAATTTTTGGAACAATGGAGGAGGTGGACATATTCAGATTCGAGCACGGGAAGCTTCTCGTCAGACCTGGTACTTCCCTAACATCGATGATGCAAAGATTCCATGATTGGTACATGGACATCTGCAAGAAGTCTGGGAAAAATACTTTGTCACTATCGGTTAAAGAGGAGCACGACCTCGTTGGAATTGATCTGTTGTCAGTTTCATTTGAGGAGTTCTTCCAGTTCTACAATCAAATGGCCCTCGATAAAACAATCATCACTTGCTACTGTGTGTAAGTGCTACTTCTCTGTAATTAGTTAAGTCTCTATATATAGCTCAACTCTTTTATTGCATGTATATATAATTATCCTCACTATATTATGCAGATTGAAGATTGCCGAATTGAAGAAAAGACAAGAAGGTGATATTGGGTTCATTAACACAAATATCATAGATGAATGGAGTGTTAAACATGATGCCAGACAAACCGAGGCCAAGTTGCTCGCATCGTTACTTCAAAATCAAAACAAAGCTACAATACTCTTTCCTTACGAATATAAGTGAGTGTTACTGTCTTGTGCATATTTGGTTTCCCTTATTACTCAAGGTTATAGTAATGTAATTGATGAGTTATGCATGCATGCACAGGTACCACTTTATTCTGCTAGAGATTAAGCTTGAGCAAGGACTAGTAATCGTCATAGACTCCAAACGAAAAAATCTGGAGGAGTATGCGACCATGACTAAAATGCTCGAGAAGTAAGTTCAATCGATTATTATCGCAACATATCGGCAACTTTGTTCATTTCCTGATAACAAGGACTTATTTTCTTTGTCTGGAAGGGTTTGGAAAAAGTTCACAGCACAAGCTCCGGGACTGCAGGCGCAACTGCGATTTAACCACCCGAAAGTAAGTACCAGCTACTAGCTATTTCCTCGCATCTCCCATTGATTCTAGCTAGTTTCATCAATATCATTTAGCATGCTTGCTTATCAGTTTGATTGACCTCTATTTCTTGTAAAGTGGTTGTGGCAGGAACCCGGGAATGATTTGTGTGGATACTACATTTGCGAGTTCATCCACCACACCACCTGTGAGCGGGGCTACTCTAAACAACTATATGAATTGCGTAAGCAATAATATTTACAATTTTTTTATTACCATCACTTGTGTCTAGTTTCATTCATATATATGTATTGACCTCCTTCTTGAAATTAGATGTGGCAGATGTGGGATGAACTACAAACACAAGATCGCATACGAGCAATTCAAGAGGAATTTGCGGTATTCTTTCTTGACCACGTCATCGAAAAACACGGAGAATACCATGTGGAAGTTGAGTTCAGATGTTAGGGGACGTAAGAGATCTTATATTGTATATATATATATATATATATATATATATATATATATATATATATATATATACACGTCTATTCTGCTAATATTAGCAATTAGCAGAATAACTATTTTGCACACCACTTCCGCACTGCACGCTGAACACAAGCGCACGTCATTCTTTGAACTAAGTGTGCTGCAGTACTCACACGAGTGAACTTCTCGTCGGAAAAAACTGCACGCATTATTTTTTTGGTGCTGTTTTCGCTCTAATTTTTTAACCGTTTATCGGAATGAGGCAAGTAATATACCGTTGAAAAGCTATGGATTAGGCACAACTTCTACATGTTGAACACTTTTCGAGATTCCACACGGTTTAAGAGCAGTTTTGAAAATGGTGCGGCGGATGACGAGTGGTAGCGAGCGTTTTTCGCATTTTTTATAAACTGCTTGTCGGAATGAAGAAAAGGATACGCCGTTGGATAGATATCATCGAGGCGCATCTTTTCTATATATAAATCTTTCTCTAATTCGTTACGGTTTAAGAGCAGTTTCAAATTTACTAAATCGCGGAATTCTGTTTTTCAAGTTTTTTAAAATTTTCGGTACTGTTTTCGCTCCACTTTTTGAACCGTTTGTCGAAACGAGGCGTGTGATACGCCATTGGAAAGCTACGAACGAGGCGCTACTTTCATATTTTGAAATATTTTTCAAGTTTATTTTGAAAATCGTGCGGCGGAAGACGAGTGGCAGCGGCCGTTTTTCGCGATTTTTTTGCAAACCGCAGGTCGGAATGATTCAAACGATACGCCGTTGGAAAGATAACGACGAGGCACAACTTTTTCATGTGGAACACTCTCCCTAATTCTTTTCAGTTTAAGAGCAGTTTTGGTTTTAACGAAATGCGGACGCTCTGTTTTTTCGCGACACCAAAATCGTGGTATTTACTGCATCAGACAGAATACCGCACTTCTTTAGACTGAAAACCACACTTCAATCTCTACAAGTCACTGCATTATTACATTTTTCTCCTAATATTTCTCTTTTGTAATTTCATCTAAACCTCGAGGCGGAGCGTAGTGATGTGCACACAACGACGAAGTGCACTGCAACTTCTGATGCATTTTACTTTTTTTGAACACACGACCCTGTAGGAACGAGTACAGTTTATTTTTTTTGGAGAAGTGGACCACGGCCTTAATCGAAGCGAGCTGCATGGTTTTTCTTCTTGTTTTTGAAAAACGTATAAAGGCATTTCTAGACTACACGGTTGAGGACAATGAACTGTATGTTTTTTCTGTTTCCAATAATCCTTTTTTACTGGCGGTACCGGCCTACATGAACGGGTAAGTGTACTACCAATTTTTGGCATATAGAACCACACATATTTTTATAAAGCGAAACACAAAGTTTTTAACAATGAACTACAATAGTTTGAAAAAATGTACTTCTTTTAATTCACCAAGCGCACTGCTTTTACAAAGAAAAGATTTTACAAACTGAATAATCCACACAAATAGTCTTTTTTTCTTTCTCCACATACATAGCAATAATGCAAA
The DNA here is from genome assembly GCF_002162155.2 of Triticum dicoccoides. Taxonomy (NCBI): domain Eukaryota; kingdom Viridiplantae; phylum Streptophyta; class Magnoliopsida; order Poales; family Poaceae; genus Triticum; species Triticum dicoccoides. Next base: position 782,490,308 of record NC_041385.1, on the reverse strand, counting down.
TTCTTTGCATTGCCGAACCGCACGCACTCTCTGGATGTACACGCGCTGTACTGCACGGATGTGCCAGCGGACTGCATCGAGGGAGGCTTGCTATCCAAACTGCAGGACCAGTGAAACAACAACAAAAAGGCACACTGCATTTAACCGCATAGTACAATACCGAGGTGTTAGCAGAATAAAATTCACAATAGGGGGCGGAACAGATTGAACCAACTGCACGGCCACACACACCAAACCGCATCGCGTGCCCTAGCGCACTACAAGATCGAACCTACTGCACCACCACACGCACCAAACCGCATCGCTTGCCATAGCGCACTGCAAGATCGAACCGGGACCAATTATTTGCCTATATATACCCCGCAAGCAAAGCACTCTCACTGCTCTGTTTTTCGTGGTCGGCGAGGAGAGAGCTTTGTGGTGCTCTAGCTCACCTCCTATGCACACAAGGTGTTCGATGGAATACCCGAGCCACACTACTTAAGCTTTCTCCTCTCCAAGCTCCACCTCCAAGCTCCATTTTTCTCAATATTTGTCTAGGTTTAGCGGTCCGTCACGTCCCGCCCCCGTCTTCACCGCCGTCGATCGCCCGTGCCGATCTCGTCGCCGGCACCACCGTGGTGAGCCTCTTGTTCTTATCTTCTTTCTGAAAGGAAAAAAACTCTTACTTGTATGTTTATATAGATACTTGTATAATTTTCTTACTTTTATTATTGCATCTTATATAGTGCGATGGATTTGGTATCCGCCCCCGTCGGCCCTCGTCCTGTCCATGATTCAGATGTGGTATATATTATCTTTTCATAACTATTGGTTCATTTATTGTTTATGACAATTATGCTGACCAACGTGACATAGATTTTATTTATCTAGGAGGTTGTTGAACCGCAAATTCCAACCGACCCTATTGTCGAGAGGTTAAATTTAGTTGAAGAAGAAAACAATTTCTTAAAGGAAAAAATTAGAAAAATTGAGGAGGAGAAGATGATATTGGAGATGCATGTTGCGGATGTCGTCGATGATCACAAGATCAAGATGGATGCAATGCGCTTGAAGATTAGAAAGATTATAAAATATGCCATTCATACCGAGGCTTGGTATCATTATGCCGTTGGATCAGTTGTTACATTGGTTGCGATTATGATGTCATTTGTTTTCGCATTGAAATGTTTTACATAGTTTCAGTGTATGGTTTAATTAGGTTAGATGCTCTGCAGAGCTTTATGTTGTTAGATGAGAACTATGTATGTACTTTGGCTTTAATGTGATGATGAACTTCTATTAATTTGGTCACTTAATTATATAATGCACGCAGATGAACCGGCAATGGATGTACGGTTCAAGACACACCTCCGAGTACATTAAGGGCGTGCATGATTTTCTCGAAGTGGCTGAGGCAAACAAGCAGAATGGTTTTATGTGTTGTGGTTTTATGTGTTGTCCATGCCCTGTATGTGGGAATACGAAGTCTTACTCTGACTGGAAAATCGTCCACACCCACCTGCTTTACAAGGGTTTCATGCCACACTATAATGTTTGGACGAGGCACGGAGAAATAGGGGTTATGATGGAAGATGGCGAAGAAGAAGAGTACGATGACAACTATGTGCCCCCTGAATACGGTGATGCTCCTGAAGATCAAGAGGAACCAGACGATGTGCACGATGATGCTGCAACGGGCGAAGCTGCTGAAGATCAAGAGGAACCAGACGATGTGCCCGATGATGATGATCTCCGCCGGGTCATTGTCGATGCAAGGACGCAACGCGAAAGTCAAAAGGAGAAGCTGAAGTTCGATCGCATGCTAGAGGACCACAAAAAAGGGTTGTACCCCAATTGCGAAGATGGCAACACAAAGCTGGGTACCGTACTGGAATTGCTGCAGTGGAAGGCAGAGAATGCTGTGCCTGACAAAGGATTTGAGAAGCTACTTAAAATATTGAAGAAGAAGCTTCCAAAGGATAACGAATTGCCCGACAGTACATACGCAGCAAAGAAGGTCGTATGCCCTCTAGGATTGGAGGTGCAGAAGATACATGCATTCCCTAATGACTGCATCCTCTACCACGGTGCGTACAAGGATCATGAACGCATTCCCGGTATGCGGTGCATTACGGTATAAGATTAGACAAGATGACCCTGGTGATGTTGACGGCGAGCCCCCCAGGAAGAGGGTTCCTGCGAAGGTGATGTGGTATGCTCCTATAATACCACGTTTGAAACGTCTGTTCAGAAACGGAGAGCATGCCAAGTTGATGCGATGGCACAGTGAGGACCGTAAGAACGACGGGAAGTTGAGAGCACCCGCTGACGGGTCACAGTGGAGAAAAATCGAGAGAAAGTACTGGGATGAGTTTGCAAGTGAGCCAAGGAACGTATGGTTTGCTTTAAGCGCGGATGGCATTAATCCTTTCGGGGAGCAGAGCAGCAATCACAGCACCTGGCCCGTCACTCTATGTATGTATAACCATCCTCCTTTGATGTGCATGAAGCGGATGTTCATTATGATGCCAGTTCACATCCAAGGCCCTAAGCAACCTGACAATGACATTGATGTGTACCTAAGGCCATTAGTTGAAGAACTTTTAGAGCTGTGGAATGGAAACGGTGTACGTACGTGGGATGAGCACAAACAGGAGGAATTTAACCTAAAGGCGTTGCTGTTCGTGACCATCAACGATTGGCCCGCTCTTAGTAACCTTTCAGGACAGACAAACAAGGGATACCACGCATGCACGCACTGTTTACTTGACACCGATAGTATATACCTGGCAAGGTGCAGGAAGAATGTGTACCTGGGCCATCGTCGATTTCTTCCGACCAACCATCAATGTCGAAAGAAAAGGCAAGCATTTCAAAGGCGAGGCAGATCACCGGAAGAAGCCCGCCATGCGTGCCGGTGATCATGTACTTGCTATGGTCAATGATTTACACGTAATCTTTGGAAAGGGTCCCGGCGGACTAGCTGTTCCGAGTGACGCTGGGGGACACGCACTGTCACATCCCTAGTTCTGGTATGACCAAGACTAGCTAGTCATTTGTGCATCATGTTTATATTCCATTTAAATTTGAAATGAGGATTGGTGGAACCCTCAGAATCATTTTTGAAAATGACCCAAATAAAAATTTCTCCAAAAGGGTCCAAGAAAATGCTCATGTTGCTCTCTGAAAATATTGGACAGAGATAAAAATCAAACCAATATTTTTAGGAGCTTATGGATATTTAATTTTGGCCATTTGGATTAATCCGATAATTATTTGCATTGGATATATATTGTTATATATATAAAATATGGTCCAAAAACTATGCCATTTATTAAGGAGCTCTGGAATAATATAATTAGCTCCTGCAAAAATTGGCATAGGGTAATAAATTGATTTAGTATTATTACTAAATCAAAAAAATGTCAGAAAAATTAGAAAACAAAAATAAAGGAGGGAAACCTTACCTGGGCTTCTTACCTGGCGCCTCTGGCCCAGCAAGCGGCCCAGCCCACCGCCGCTTCTCCCCCTGTCGTCTTCCTCCCCCTCGCCCCGAAGCTGCTCGGTGGCGCGCGCAGGCCACGCGCCCCGGCCACCTCCTCCCTCCCAGCCTGCCTGGCTCCTCCTCGACGCCCCGGTGATGCCACGCGCCTCCCCGACCCCCTCTCACTTCTCCCTCGCTCT
>NC_041385.1:782471179-782486394 GCF_002162155.2 Triticum dicoccoides | reverse complement strand
CCCCCCATGACCGAGAGCCGCCGCCGACGTCGCTCGCAACCACCGTGGCCACCGGCCACCCCTCTCCCTGTCGATAAGCCCAGAAGAACCGCCATCGTCTCCTGCATCGTCTACGCTAGCCCGTTCGACTGCGGGAGCCCTGCATCGCCGCCCACGCCGTCTCCCTCATCCCCGGAGCCCGGAGATCGCCGCCGTAAATTCGCCGTCGCAGAAGCTTCCCCGAGCTCGCCGATTCCTCCGTTCGATCCACTGTGAGCCCCTCTTCCTCTTCCCCCTTCTCTCAAGCTCGCGCTCATCCCCTAGCTTCTTTCTCCACCGCGGTCGAGAGCTTCTCGCCGCCGGCCATGGCGTGGCCGTGGCCACAGCCACCGCAGCTCGTTTCCGAGCCCACCGTCGTGCTCACCGCGATCTCAGGAGTCCGTAGCACGCCCTAGCTCCTCCTGCCGTGCTCTCTAACACCGACCCCGAGCTCGCCCGATCTTCGGCCGCCGCCGAGGTCGACGCCGTGCTCAACTCCGGCCACCTCCGCTCCAGCCGCCTCCACCACTGGAAGCGCCACTCCGCCAGCTCCCCGTAGATGCTCCCCGCGCCCCAAACCATGGCCTGTAGCGTAATCCCGACGCGGACGCCGCCGCGATCTGAGGTCGCCGGCGGTTAAACGCCGGCAGCTGACATGGCTTTGTTAATTAGGCACTAATCCCCACCTACTGACGCTGACCAGTGGGCCCCAGGGCTAAGTCAAAGCTAATCAGCCCAGGTTTGACTCGGGGTTAACCCCAATGTCACTGACGTGTGGACCCCACACGTCAGGTTTGACCCTGGACAGCCGCGTTGACCCGCTGATGTAGTGATGACGTCATGCTGGCGCAATAATATGATTTCTGGATTTAAATTAAATCAGGAAATTCCAGAAATTGTTTTAAACTTCAAAAATTCATAGAAATTCAACCGTAGCTCAGATTAAAATAATTTATATATGAAAAATTATCAGAAAAATGCAATCTTTCCAACTGTACTAGTTTCATGCATGAAAAACCAACTTATACATGCTGAATATGAGAAAACACCTTATGGCATATATAGGAGCTTATCTTGGAGATGCATTTGAACCTTTGGTTCAAATGGACTTCAAACCAAATGATTTCTAGTTGCATTAGCTCAAACAACATCACATCTGCATGCCATGTTCATGCATCATATTGTTGCATATGTTTGTGTATTGATTGCCGGCACCGTTCCTTCTCGATAGGTCCTGCTCCGGAGTCCGTTCCAGAGTGCCTGTCTATGAAGCAGTGCCTTCCTTGTTGATCTACCAGGCAAGCAAAACCCCTTGTTCATTCCGATAAAATCCTACTCTCTCGCTCCTGCTCTCAGTTAGTGCATTAGGACAACAACGATTCATCTGCTACTTTGTGCTGCGGTAGTTGAACCCATTCCTCTGCATGACCTGTCATTGTCACAGTAAATAGTTGAAACCCACTAGCATGTCTAGGAGTTGATTGAAGCCATTGTTGTGTTCCTACCATGCTATGTCTGCTATTGCTTAGAGTTGTGTCAGGTCTGATTCATTGGGAATGAATTGGAGTGTTACGATATGTTCTTGTGCTGAGAGTTAAGTGTGTGAACACGATTTGGTAAAGGTAGCGGTGAGAGGCCATGTTGGAGTACATGGTGGGTTGTCTCACTGGAACCACCCTTAAGCACTGAGTTCTATGTATGTTGTCCAATGACTCGATACTACCACACATTGGGTTCCGGTAACTCGACCCCCCTCGACTTATTAACCAACTTGATCTCTGTCCAGGAGTCGCAACTAGTTTCTGGTGTTTGTAGGTAGTGTTAGTAGTCTACCAAGTGGCACCCGGCCAGGTGGGCTTGGGACAGACTAGGCACCAGCGGCACGGTGTACCAAGCGTAGATCCATCCGGCGAGGTGGGCTTGGGAACCCTGCACACATCGTTTGGGGCCGTGAGTGAAACCCCGGCCGGATCTCCTTGCAGATGGAACCCGAATAGGCGATAAACCTGGATTGGAGTCTTGTGTGGTTAGTCAGGTCGTGGCCGACACCCTCGCCAGGCTTCCGCTTGAAGGTTGCCGAGATACATGACGTGTACATGGCGGTAAGTGGCGAGAGCGTGTGTGAAGAAGTACACCCCTGCAGGGTTAACATGATCTATTCGAATAGCCGGGTCCGCGGTTATGGACTTCTTGGATGCTTACATGGTACATAGACAACTTGAAGTGGATACCCTAAAATGCTCAAGACAAGTGTGAGTGCTATGGATGGCCTTCTCGAAGGGAGACGGGGATGAATCCATAGTAGTGTATTGTGTGGTGATTAGTGGACTCGTGTACGTTGTCTCACCTCAAGATTTTCTGGTAGTCGTAGAACAGGATAGCCACAGAGTCAAAGCTGGCTTGCTGCAACTAAACCCCACATTACCCTCTTGATACAAATGCATGTATGATAGGATCTGATGTAAGTCTTGCTGAGTACCTTTGTACTCATGTTGCTTTATTTATGTTTTTGCAGCGGAGACTTCGGTCTTATTAGTGCTCTCGTGGACTTTGACTAGTAGCTAGTACCTCAGCTACGATCTTGATCGGACGTTGTAGATAGTTAGGCTTTCAGCCTTTTTCATTTATAGATGTCTGTACTCAGACATGTAATGCTTCCGTTTGTTGCTTGATTGCTCTGACTGTTGGGTCATGTGACCCCTGTTTGTAATAATGCTATGATGGCTCTTCTGAGCCTTTATCTATATGAGTTGTTGAGTTATGCTGTGATGCCATGTTGTACAGCACATACTTGCATGTTATGCGTACGTGTAATGTGTATTGCTATGTGTGGGATCTGACTATCTAGTTGTTTATCCTTAGTAGTCTCTCTTACTGGGAAATGTCTCCTAGTGCTTCCACTGAGCCCTGGTAGCTTGCTACTGCTCCGGAACACTTAGGCTGGCCGGCATGTGTCCTTCTTCGTTCTTGTGTCTATCCCTTCGGGGAAATGTCACGCGATGAATACCGGAGTCCTGTTAGCCCGCTACAGCCCGGTTCACCGGAGTCCTGTTAGCCCAGTGCTACAGCCTGGATTCACTCGCTGTTGACCGACACGTTCAATGCTGGGTCATGGATGCCTGTCCCTGTAAGTTAGTGCCACTTTGGGTTTATGACTAGCCATGTCAGCCCGGGCTCCTTATCATATGGATGCTAGCGACACTGTCATATCCGTGTGCCAAAAGGCGCAAACGGTCCCGGCCAAAGGTAAGGCGACACCCGTGGGGATACCGTGCGTGAGGCCGCAAAGTGATATGAGGTGCTACATGCTAGATCGATGTGGCATTGAGTCGGGGTCCTGACAGCGTTGGTATCAGAGCCTGACTGCCTGTAGGATTACCAAGCCAAACCGGTCGAAGTTGAGTCTAGAAATTCTTTAGTTATGTAAGGGGATTGATTGTGGGAAGGAACGTAAGGCTCCTTTTACTCCTTATACCCCATGGCCTTCTGATCTGAGTCATCCTATCTTTCCTACGGGGTTAAGGAACTAGGTTTTCTCTTCCGTCTATCAGGATCACGTGTTACTACTCCGTAGTCCCATAGGATTGGTTGATCAGAGTCATACCCCAGTTTTGAGTATTTCTGGTGTAGTCTGTTTAGTATGATCTCAGAACCTTGAGTAATGTTGATGAGTATGTTACCACCCCATTTTTTGTTAGTAGGTTGTCTCATTCTGAGCATTTTACTACCGTTATGCTGCCGGAATTTCCCTAGGAGTTCGAGAGATACTAATTCCTTGTCCTACATTCTACAGTCCATAGTTGTTGCTGATTCCGTCCTTTGTTCGTTTCTCAGGATGTCATCAGCTAAGCGAAGTTCCGTTGCTCGTAGCCAGAACCACGGAGATGGTAGGGATGAGGATCCTCCCGACCAGCCTTCGTTGACAGAGTTCATGTTAGAGATGGAGAGGAACAAGCGTGAGTCTAACCGTTTGTTGGCACGTATCGAGGAGAACACCGCACATCAGTTCAAAGGATCTGTGACCATTCATGACGTTATCCGCTTGCACCCACCCACCTTTCATCATTCCATTGAGCCACTCGATGCAGATGACTGGCTCCGTAGCATCACCCATAAGCTGCGTTCCGCGAACGTAGCTGAAGATGACAAGGTCACTTATGCCACATATCACCTGGAAGGTCCTGCTAGTCTTTGGTGGCAGAACTATGAGGCTATGCTTCCAGCTGGCCAGACTCCCACCTGGAGGGATTTTGTTGAGGCTTTTCACGAGCATCACATTCTTGAAGCCCTCATCGATCGCAAGAGAGAAGAGTTCTGTAGTTTCACCCAGGGTAAGATAGCTGTTGATGCCTATAGTAGAGAGTTTGAGAACCTCGCCCGTTATGCCACAGAAGAGGTGTCCACGGACGCCAAGAGGCAGGCTAGGTTCCGGAAGGGTCTCAACCCCAAGTTGCGTCGTGATCTCCACCTGCATCATTGTGATACATTCCAAGCTCTTGTGAACAAGGCCATTAATGCAGAGACAGCTCAACTCACTTACGAGGAGTCTCGTAAGCACACTCGTGATTTGGGATCTTCCTCCGGTTCTAGCTCTCAGAAGCACCGGATTTGGGTTCCAAACTCCGCTCTTCCACCCAAATATGTACCGAGGCCATCTTATGTGGCACCACATCAAGTTCAGCAGTATGCTCCACCCAGGCCTATTGGTGGACCTCCTTCTAATGCAGGTCCACATCCTACCTCCAAGATTTGCTACAAGTGCGGAGAGCCAGGCCACATTGCCCGTATTTGCACTCAGACCAGAGTTGCTCCACCCCAGCCCGAGAAGTCTATTGGCCATGGTAAGCCATCACGCAAGATGATCAGTGCCAAGATAGCTCCCACTGAACATGGACGTGTGCATCACGTCTCAGCTACAGCCGCTCATGATGATCCAGATGTCGTTCTTGGTACACTCCTTGTCAACTGTCATCCGGCATCGGTTTTGTTCGATACTGGAGCGTCTCATTCCTTCATTTCTGAAAGCTATGCCCGCTTGCACGACATGTCATTTTGTGATATGCCCTCCCCACTACTTATTCAAACTCCTGGATCCAAATGGCAAACTTCTAGGATAAGTTATGGCATTGAAATCCTTGTTGACGGACTTGTATTCCTTGCTTCCTTGATATCTCTTAAGTCTTTGGATATTAACATCATCTTGGGTATGGACTGGATGACAGCTCATCATGCCAAGATTGATTGTTTCACCAGGTCTGTTCAGCTCACACACCCATCTGGCAAGGTAGTCACTGTCTCCACTAGAGTTGCAAAGCGTCAGCTCTATTCTCTTAATGCCAGACCTCTTCCAGACCTTGAAGATATCCCGGTAGTCCGTGACTTTCCGGATGTCTTTCCAGAGGAACTGCCAGGTGTTCCGCCTGACAGAGATGTAGAGTTCGTCATAGATCTTATCCCAGGGACTGCTCCAATCTCTAGGAGACCCTACAAGATGGCACCCTTAGAACTAGCCAAGCTTAAGAAACAACTTGATGAGTCCTTGCAAAAGGGTTTCATCCGTCCTAGTTCTTCTCCTTGGGCTTGCCCCGTCCTCTTCGTCAAGAAGAAGGATGGTACGGACCAGATGGTTGTAGATTATCGTCCCGTTAATTTTGTCACGATAAAGAACAAGTATCCGCTCCCCAGGATCAACGACCTGTATGATCAGCTCGCTGGATCCTCAGTCTTCTCCAAGATGGATTTAAGGTTAGGATACCACCAAATTAAGATCAGGAACGGGGATATTCCCAAGACAGCCTTTGTTACTCGTTATGGTCAGTACGAGTACACAGTCATGTCCTTCGGTCTAACCAACGCCCCAGCCACATTTTCCCGCTTGATGAACTCGATCTTTATGGAGTACTTAGATAAGTTCGTCGTGGTTTACCTCGATGGTATTCTTATCTACTCGAAGAACGAGGAAGAGCATGCCGAACATCTTAGACTTGTGTTAGAAAAACTCAGAGAGCACCGCCTTTATGCCAAGTTCTCCAAGTGTGAATTTTGGTTGCGAGAAGTGACCTACCTAGGCCACGTAATCTCTGGTAAGGGCATTGCTGTCAATCCCGAGAGAGTTCAGGCTGTTCTCGATTGGACTCCACCTGAGACCATTCAACAAGTTAGGAATTTCCTTGGTCTAGCCAGCTATTGTCGCCGCTTTGTTGAAAACTTCTCCAAAGTAGCCAAACCCCTCACGGAACTTCTCAAGAAAGATAAAAAGTGTGAGTGGTCCCCACAGTGTGAGTACAGTTTTCAGGAACTGAAAAGGCGCTTGACTTCTACTCCCATACTTGTGCCACCGGATTTCACAAAGGACTTTGTTATCTATTGTGACGCCTCACGACAGGAACTAGGTTGCATTCTTATGCAGGATCGTCATGTGATTGCCTATGCATCTCGACAGTTGCATCCACATGAGGAGAATTATCCTACGCATGATCTAGAGCTTGCAGCCGTAGTCTATGCACTCAAGACCTGGCGACATTACCTCCTTGGTAAACGTTGCGAGATCTACACTGATCACCAGAGCCTCAAGTATATCTTCACCCAACCGGATCTGAACCTTAGGCAAAGACGCTGGTTGGAGTTAATCACAGATTATGATCTAGGGATTACCTACACCCCAGGCAAAGCCAATGTCATGGCTGATGCTCTAAGCCGTAAATCCTATTGCAACAATCTCATGTTGCAGCAAGGCCAACCACTTCTCCATGAGGAATTCTGTAAGCTTAATCTTCACATAGCTCCTCACGGATTTCTTTCTACGTTGGTGGTGAAACCTACCCTTGTGGATCTTATCATAGAAGCCCAGAAGCATGATACGGGGATTACCCGGATCAAGAGAAACATTGCCAAGGGTATTGCTGGTAGTTTTCTATAGATGATCGAGATGTTGTTTTCTTTGGGAACCGCCTGGTGGTCCCCAAGAAGCAACATCTTCGACAATTGATTCTCAAGGAGGCGCATGAATCTCCTCTCATGATTCATCCCGGTAGTACTAAGATGTATCAGGACCTACGCCAGAGGTTCTGGTGGACCAGGATGAAGAGAGAAATCGCTGAGTTCATTGCTAAATGTGACGTTTGTCATCGCGTTAAGGCAGAGCATCAAAGACCTGCTGGCACCCTTCAGCCTTTAGCTATTCCTGAATGGAAATGGGATAAAGTTGGTATGGACTTCATCACCGGTTTTCCCAGGACCAAGAGAGGGAATAACGCTATCTTCATAGTCATTGATCGTCTTTCCAAAGTGGCTCACTTTCTTCCTGTTCGAGAGAGTATCACTGCTAGTCAGCTTGCTGACTTATACATTTCTCGAATAGTATCACTCCATGGTGTTCCACTAGAGATCAATTCAGACCGTGTCAGTCTTTTCACTTCTCATTTCTGGGAGAGTTTCCAAACTGCCATGGGAACCCATCTTTCCTTTAGTACTGCTTTCCACCCTCAGTCAAGTGGTCAGGTGGAAAGGGTCAGCCAAATTCTCGAAGACATGCTTAGAGCTTGCGTTATCTCATTCGGTATGGATTGGGAGAAATGTCTTGCTTTTGCCGAGTTTGCTTATAACAATAGCTATCAATCCAGCCTCAAGAAATCTCCTTTTGAGGTTCTCTATGGACGAAGATGTCGAACACCTTTGAACTGGTCAGAAACCGGTGAAAGACAATTCTTTGGACCGGACGTGATCCAGGAGGCAGAAGAGCAAGTTCGCATCATTCATGAGAATTTGAAAACAGCCCAATCTCGTCAAAAGAGCCAGTACGATCGTCATCATAAGGATATGACTTATGAAATTGGCGACGAAGCTTACCTTCGGGTTACTCCTTTGAAGGGTACCCATCGCTTCGGTATCAAGGGCAAGTTGGCTCCTCGTTACATTGGTCCTTTTCGTATTCTCGCTAAACGAGGAGAGGTTGCCTACCAATTGGAACTACCCTCACATCTTTCTCGAGTTCATGATGTCTTCCACGTCTCTCAACTCAAGCGTTGCTTCTCGGATCCTATCCGCGGAGTGGACCACGAAACGCTTGATCTCCAAGATAACCTCACCTACCGAGAGCACCCGGTTCGCATTCTTGATCAAGCAGAGCGTGTTACCCGACGTCAGAACATCAAGTTTCTCAAAGTTCAGTGGTCTCATCATTCCGAGAGAGAAGCTACTTGGGAGCGAGAACATCGTCTTCGACTGGAGTATCCCGCTTTCTTTCCGTCAACCCCTGAATCTCGGGACGAGATTCTTTCAAGTGGGGGTGAGTTGTCACATCCCTAGTTCTGGTATGACCTAGACTAGCTAGTCATTTGTGCATCATGTTTATATTCCATTTAAATTTGAAATGAGGATTGGTGGAACCCTCAGAATCATTTTTGAAAATGACCCAAATAAAAATTTCTCCAAAAGGGTCCAAGAAAATGCTCATGTTGCTCTCTGAAAATATTGGACAGAGATAAAAATCAAACCAATATTTTTAGGAGCTTATGGATATTTAATTTTGGCCATTTGGATTAATCCGATAATTATTTGCCTTGGATATATATTGTTATATATATAAAATATGGTCCAGAAACTATGCCATTTATTAAGGAGCTCTGGAATAATATAATTAGCTCCTGCAAAAATTGGCATAGGGTAATAAATTGATTTAGTATTATTACTAAATCAAAACAAATGTCAGAAAAATTAGAAAACAAAAATAAAAGAGGGAAACCTTACCTGGGCTTCTTACCTGGCGCCTCTGGCCCAGCAAGCGGCCCAGCCCACCGCCGCTTCTCCCCCTGTCGTCTTCCTCCCCCTCGCCCCGAAGCTGCTCGGTGGCGCGCACAGGCCACGCGCCCCGGCCACCTCCTCCCTCCCAGCCTGCCTGGCTCCTCCTCGACGCCCCGGTGACGCCACGCGCCTCCCCGACCCCCTCTCACTTCTCCCTCGCTCTCTGGACCTTCATCCCCCTCGCTCCTCTGCTTCCCCCCCATGACCCAGAGCCGCCGCCGACGTCGCTCGCAACCACCGTGGCCACCGGCCACCCCTCGCCTTGTTGATAAGCCCAGAAGAACCGCCATCGTCTCCTGCATCGTCTACGCCAGCCCGTTCGACTGCGGGAGCCCTGCATCGCCGCCCATGCCGTCTCCCTCATCCCCGGTGCCCGGAGATCGCCGCCGTAAATTCGCCGTCGCAGAAGCTTCCCCGAGCTCGCCGACTCCTCCGTTTGATCCATTGTGAGCCCCTCTTCCTCTTCCCCCTTCTCTCAAGCTCGCGCTCATCCCCTAGCTTCTTTCTCCACCACGGCCGAGAGCTTCTCGCCGCCGGCCATGGCGTGGCCGTGGCCACAGCCACCGCAGCTCGTTTCCGAGCCCACCGTCGTGCTCACCGCGATCTCAGGAGTCCGTAGCACGCCCCAGCTCCTCCTGCCGTGCTCTCTAACACCGACCCCGAGCTCGCCCGAGCTCCGGCCGCCGCCGAGGTCGACGCCGTGCTCAACTCCGGCCACCTCCGCTCCAGCCGCCTCCACCACTGGAAGCGCCACTCCGCCAGCTCCCCGTAGATGCTCCCCGCGCCCCAAACCATGGCCTGTAGCGCAATCCCGACGCGGGCACTGCCGCGATCTGAGGTCGCCGGCGGTTAAACGCCGGCACCTGACGTGGCTTTGTTAATTAGGCACTAATCCCCACCTACTGATGCTGACCAGTGGGCCCCAGGGCTTAGTCAAAGCTAATCAGCCCAGGTTTGACTCGGGGTTAACCCCAGTGTCACTGACGTGTGGACCCCACACGTCAGGTTTGACCCTGGACAGCCGCGTTGACCCGCTGATGTAGTGATGACGTCATGCTGGCGCAATAATATGATTTCTGGAATTAAATTAAATCAGGAAATTCCAGAAATTGTTTTAAACTTCAAAAATTCATAGAAATTCAACCGTAGCTCAGATTAAAATAATTTATATATGAAAAATTATCAGAAAAATGCAATCTTTCCATCTGTACTAGTTTCATGCATGACAAACCAACTTATACATGCTGAATATGAGAAAACACCTTATGGCATATATAGGAGCTTATCTTGGAGATGCATTTGAACCTTTGGTTCAAATGGACTTCAAACCAAATGATTTCTAGTTGCATTAGCTCAAACAACATCACATCTGCATGCCATGTTCATGCATCATATTGTTGCATATGTTTGTGTATTGATTGCCGGCACCGTTCCTTCTCGATAGGTCCTGCTCCGGAGTCCGTTCCAGAGTGCCTGTCTATGAAGCAGTGCCTTCCTTGTTGATCTACCAGGCAAGCAAAACCCCTTGTTCATTCCGATAAAATCCTACTCTCTCGCTCCTGCTCTCAGTTATTGCATTAGGACAACAACGATTCATCTGCTACTTTGTGCTGCGGTAGTTGAACCCATTCCTCTGCATGACCTGTCATTGTCACAGTAAATAGTTGAAACCCACTAGCATGTGTAGGAGTTGATTGAAGCCATTGTTGTGTTCCTACCATGCTATAACTGCTATTGCTTAGAGTTGTGTCAGGTCTGATTCATTGGGAATGAATTGGAGTGTTACGATATGTTCTGGTGCTGAGAGTTAAGTGTGTGAACACGATTTGGTAAAGCTAGCGGTGAGAGGCCATGTAGGAGTACATGGTGGGTTATCTCACTTGAACCGCCGTTAAGCACTGAGTTCTATGTATGTTGTCCAATGACTCGATACTACCACACATTGGGTTCCGGTAACTCGACCCCTCTCGACTTATTAACCAACTTGATCTCTGTCCAGGAGTCGCAACTAGTTTCTGGTGTTTGTAGGTAGTGTTAGTAGTCTACCAAGTGGCACCCAGCCAGGTGGGCTTGGGATAGACTAGGCACCAGTGGCACGGTGTACCAAGAGTAGATCCATCCGGCGAGGTGGGCTTGGGAACCCTGCACACATCGTTTGGGGTCGTGAGTGAAACCCCGGCCGGATCTCCTTGCGGATGGAACCCGAATAGGCGATAAACCTGGATTGGAGTCTTGTGTGGTTAGTCAGGTCGTGGCCAACACCCTCGCCAGGCTTCCGCTTGAAGGTTGCTGAGATACATGACGTGTACATGGCGGTAAGTGGCGAGAGCGTGTGTGAAGAAGTACACCCCTGCAGGGTTAACATGATCTATTCGAATAGCCGGGTCCGCGGTTATGGACTTCTTGGATGCTTACATGGTACATAGACAACTTGAAGTGGATACCCTAAAATGCTCAAGACAAGTGTGAGTGCTATGGATGGCCTTCTCGTAGGGAGACGGGGATGAATCCATAGTAGTGTATTGTGTGGTGCTTAGTGGACTCGTGTACGTTGTCTCACCTCAAGATTTTCTGGTAGTCGTAGAACAGGATAGCCACAGAGTCAAAGCTGGCTTGCTGCAACTAAACCCCACATTACCCTCTTGATACAAATGCATGTATGATAGGATCTGATGTAAGTCTTGCTGAGTACCTTTGTACTCATGTTGCTTTATTTATGTTTTTGCAGCGGAGACTTCGGTCTTATTAGTGCTCTCGTGGACTTTGACTAGTAGCTAGTACCTCAGCTACGATCTTGATCGGACGTTGTAGATAGTCAGGCTTTCAGCCTTTTTCATTTATAGATGTCTGTACTCAGACATGTAATGCTTCCATTTGTTGCTTGATTGCTCTGACTATTGGATCATGTGACCCCTGTTTGTAATAATGCTATGATGGCTCTTCTGAGCCTTTATCTATATGAGTTGTTGAGTTATGCTGTGATGCCATGTTGTACAGCACATACTTGCATGTTATGCGTACGTGTAATGTGTATTGCTATGTGTGGGATCTGACTATCTAGTTGTTTATCCTTAGTAGTCTCTCTTACCGGGAAATGTCTCCTAGTGCTTCCACTGAGCCCTGGTAGCTTGCTACTGCTCCGGAACACTTAGGCTGGCCGGCATGTGTCCTTCTTCGTTCCTGTGTCTGTCCCTTCGGGGAAATGTCACGCGATGAATACCGGAGTCCTGTTAGCCCGCTACAGCCCGGTTCACCGGAGTCCTGTTAGCCCAGTGCTACAGCCTGGATTCACTCGCTGATGACCGACACGTTCGATGCTGGGTCATGGATGCCTGTCCCTGTAAGTTAGTGCCACTTTGGGTTTACGACTAGCCATGTCAGCCCGGGCTTCTTATCATATGGATGCTAGCGACACTGTCATATCCGTGTGCCAAAAGGCGCAAACGGTCCCGGGCAAAGGTAAGGCGACACCCGTGGGGATACCGTGCGTGAGGCCGCAAAGTGATATGAGGTGCTACATGCTAGATCGATGTGGCATTGAGTCGGGGTCCTGACACGCACCCATGTGGAAGAAAAAATCTATATTTTGGGACCTACCCTACTGGAAAGACCTAGAGGTCCTCTCTTCGATCGACATGATGCACGTGACGAAGAACCTTTGCGTGAACCTGCTACGCTTCTTGGGCGTGTATGGGAAGACAAAAGATACAGTTGAGGCACGGGAGGACCTGCAACGTTTGCACGAAAAAGAAGGCATGCCTCCAAAGCAGTATGAAGGTCCTGCCAGCTATGCTCTTACCAAAGAAGAGAAGGAAATCTTCTTTGAATGCCTGCTTAGTATCAAGGTACCGACTGGCTTCTCGTCGAATATAAAAGGAATAATAAATATGGCAGAGAAAAAGTTTCAGAACCTAAAGTCTCATGACTGCCACGTGATTATGACGCAACTGCTTCCGGTTGCATTGAGGGGGCTTCTACCGGAAAACGTCCGATTAGCCATTGTGAAGCTATGTGCATTCCTCAATGCAATATCTCAGAAGGTGATCGATCCAGAAATCATACCAAGGCTAAGGAGTGATGTGGTGCAATGTCTTGTCAGTTTCGAGCTGGTGTTCCCACCATCCTTCTTCAATATCATGACGCACGTCCTAGTTCATCTAGTTGATGAGATTTCATTCTGGGCCCCGTATTTCTACACAATATGTACCCCTTTGAGAGGTTCATGGGAGTCCTAAAGAAATATGTTCATAACCGCGCTAGGCCAGAAGGAAGCATCTCCATGGGCCATCAAACAAAGGATGTCATCGGGTTTGTGTTGACTTCATTCCTGGCCTTAAGAAGATAGGTCTCCCTAAATCGCGGTATGAGGGGAGACTGACTGGAAAAGGCATGCTTGGAAGGGACTCAATAATATGCAGGGACGGATATTCTTGGTCTCAAGCACACTACACAGTTCTACAGAACTCTACCTTGGTGACCCCGTATGTCGATGAACACAAGAACAGTCTGCGCTCCAAACACCCGGAGCAGTGCGACGACTGGATTACATGTGAACACATCAGGACTTTCAGCAGTTGGTTGGAAGCACGTATCAGAGGTGACAACACTGTTTGTGATGAGCTGTACTTGTTATCCAGGGGACCATCTTTGACTGTATTGATTCGGAAAGGATACGAGATAAATGGGAATACATTTTACACGATTGACAAAGATCAAAAGACCACCAACCAAAACAGCGGTGTCCGCTTTGATGCAACAACCGAGAGGGGAAATGACACATATTATGGTTACATAGTGGACATATGGGAACTTGACTACGGACATGATTTTAAGGTCCCTTTGTTTAATTGCAAATGGGTCAATGTGTCAGGAGGCGGAGTACAGGTAGACCCACAGTACGGAATGACAACAGTGGATCTGAAAAATCATGGGTACACTGACGAGCCGTTCGTCCTAGCCAATGATGTGGCACAGCTTATCTATGTGAAGGACACGTCTACTAGACCGAGAAAGAGAAAAGATAAGGAAGCGAATACATCATACGATGAGCCAAAGCGCCACATAGTTCTTTCAGGAAAAAGGGACATCGTGGGAGTGGAGGACAAGACACACATGTCTGAATATTATGAAAAGTTTCATGAAATTCCTCCCTTTAAAGTCAAGGCTGACCCCAGCATCCTGATAAACGATGAAGATTATCCATGGTTACGGCGCAATAAGCAAATGACACAAGCGAAGAAAAAGTGAAGACTTTCTCCCGCAACTATTATGATGATACTATGCCAACTTTGTAACTGACGAGTATGATACCATTGTCCGTTTTGTACATGCACATGCTATGTGTGGGTCAATTTATGATACCATGCCAACTTTCAACTTTTTCAGAGTTCATTTCAAATGCTTTAATGTCTTATGGTTCGGCCCTCATAATAATTAAAAATAGCAACAATAAGTATTTTGTTGTAAGTAGAAACAAAATAAAATAAATAAAGCAAGAAAGAAAACAAAAAAACTAAAAAGAGTGGAAAGTTTATAATTTTCCAAAAACTAAAAGCAAAAAGAATTAAAAAATAAAGCAAAAAACAAAAGAAAATAAATAATGCAGAAAACAAAACAAAAAAACAACAATAAGTATTTTGTTGTAAGTAGAAACAAAATAAAATAAATAAAGCAAGAAAGAAAACAAAAAAACAAAAAAAGTGGAAAGTTTATAATTTGCCTAAAACTAAAAGCAAAAAGAATTAAAAAATAAAGCAAAAAACAAAAGAAAATAAATAATGCAGAAAACAAAACAAAAAAACTGGAAAAAAATAAAAATAGCAACAATAAGTAAAGAAAACAAAAAAACAAAAAAATATGCCCCCTACTGGGCCCCCACGGCCTGAATACGACTTGAATCCCTACTTTGGGCCAGGATTCAGGCCCGCAGTAGGCCCAGAAGGCCCATCAGGCAAAGCAGTCGCAAGTAGGCCCATAAGCCTGCAGTAGAGAGGAGTTCGAGAGGGGTGAGGCAGTGGGGCTTATAAACCACTACGCGCCCCTCTCAACTAGCGAGGTGGGACTAAACTTTGGCCCGGATGCGGGCAGCACAGGGGCCTTTGGTCCCGGGTGGTGGCTCCAACCAGGACTAAAGGGGGGGGGGCATTTGTCCCGGTTGGTGCCACCAACCGGGACTAAAGGCCGCAGCTTCCCGCCCTTTGGGCTGCCGAAAGAGAGGCCTTTGGTCCCGGTTGGTGGCACAAACCGGGACTAAAGGGGGCATTTGTCCCGGTTTGTGCCACCAACCGGGACCAATGCTCGTTGTATATAAGTAGCACTTCGCATTTTTGCAGAGTTCATCGCCACCAGTTGCCCCCCGACGACGCCGAGCACATCGACGCCGCCAGGCTGCCCCG
>NC_041385.1:782459054-782470880 GCF_002162155.2 Triticum dicoccoides | reverse complement strand
CCCGCCCCCGCGCGCCGCGCCCCGAGCCCCTGCCCCGTCGCCGTCGCCCGCCCCCGCGCGCCACCACCGCTGTGAGCCGCCGCGCCGCACCGGCTCTGTTTTTTTTCATTTTTATTAGTTTAATTTTTTTGTTCAATGTATATATATGTGTATGTATGTGGCTATGTGTATGTAATGTTCAAAAATTGTTCAGAGCATGTTTTTGTTCATATATGTATTTATTGTTCATATGTGTATTTATTGTTCATGTTTTTTTCTGTTCATAGATTTTTTGTATCTATTGGCCCTTCGTCGCTCTGTATTTATTGTATCTATTGGTGATATTAATTATTGTATAATATGCAAATGTTTGTATATTCATAGGAACAATGCATTAGGCAAAACCTTTGTTTTTTTCGAAATTTTCTATTTGAACATTTTTTTAAAACAAGCAATACTAAAAGAATGAGAGGAAAAAGGAAAATAAGAAGAGGAAGAAAGGAGAAAAAGAGGAGAGGAAGAAGAGGAGAAATAAATAAGAAGAGGAAAAAAGAAGAAAAAGAAGAGGAGAAGAAGAAAGGAATAGAGGAGAAAGAAGAAATTCTATTTTTTCTTCTTTATCCTCTATTCCTTTCTTCTTCTCCTCTTTTTTTTCTTCTTCTTCTTCCTTCTTCCTTTTTCTCTTTTCTTCCTTTTCCTTAATTATTTTCCTTTCTCGAGGGAGAAGAAGAAAAAGAAGAGGAGAAGAAGAAAGAAAGGAATAAAGGAGAAAGAAGAAACTTCAACACGAGCTAGGGGGTGGTACCGATACCCCCTCCCCGATAACATTCTTTTCCCATGTATATGTATGTCGCGTCGTTGTCGATATAACCCCCTATAGATAACTTCGACATGAGGGGTGGTCGATATATATATATACCCCCTCTCGATCGTGATAACTTATACAACTGCAGCACCCCCCTCGGCCCTCTCGCTCGACCAAAACTCTCGAGGACACCCAAACCCTAGAGAGAAAACGATGTTGGTCTCCTACCCCCTCCCGCCGCGCCCCTACCCGACAAATTAACTCTCTCGAGGCCACCCAAATTATTAAGTTAAAAGAGCGTTATCGTCGAGTACACCCCAAACCCTTGAAGCGTTGTGTCGAGGCCACTAACATGATTCCTTATTGTGATTAGCTAGCTAGTTATACGTTTGCCACTAATATATATATATATATATATATATATATATATATATATATATATATATATCCATCTGTACCATGTTTGAATAATAATTGACATGTTGTAAATATTTGCAGAAACTATGGAGCACTCCCGAGACGAAGAAACAGAAGCGATGTTGGGGGACATAATCGCAAATGGATCAAGTGATGATGTTGCGTCATTTCTCCTCGACACCGTTGGTCAGCTAGATGAAGAAGAGGGCTATGTTTATGATGGTGGCTTCGACCCATTAATGTCGGTACAAGAGGAGGACTATGTTCATGATGGCTCCGGTGACACAATGGAGGTACAAGACGAAGGAGACCGTGCTGACTGCTCCGGTCACCGAACCGAGTCCGGCCAGGTATATATATATTAGTTAAGCCCGTGCTGACTAGTTAATTGATGCATCCATTGTTTGGTATACATACACATATTAATTACTGTCGTCTTTCTTCCTTATATTTTCTAGCCCTCCAGATCGAGCACAACTTCGGTAAGGAGACGAGGCCCGATGGCGAACCGATTGAACCCATCCGGACAAGGAAGGCATTTTCTGCTCAGTGCGGGGTTCTTGTTAGGGACAGGATCCCGATCAGCATCCAGCAATGGTATAAGCCTGCTAAGGATGAAGACGCTGAGGTGTCTTATGTCAATGATATGCAGAAAGAAGATCTTTGGACTGAGATGAAGGCAAATTTCACCCTACCGCCAGAGGAGGATCCGGAGAAGCCAGTTAAAGAGAAATTAATCAAGTCTTGTGCTCTTAAGAAGATGGCAGGCCTAATGAGGAGGTGGAGGAAAGAGCTGAACCAGTTTGTCAAGGAAAAAAAGACACCAGAATTCATCGGCAAATATGAGAAGATCAAAGATCACTGGCCCGCATTTGTGGCCCACAAGACATCGGAATAGAGTAAGAAGATGTCGGAGACAAACAAGAAAAATGCTGTGAAGAAGAAGCTTCTCCGTCGCACGGGGTCAGGTGGCTACCTCAAAGCCCGGCCTAAGTGGTCCAAGGCTGAGCATGATCTTCTTGGAAAAGGGATCGAACTAGAGACAATGCGCTGGCCAGACCGTTCCCGGACTTGGTTCTTCGGGGCTGGCGGAACCTTGGACCCTGTAACAGGGAAGTGTCAGTGGACGGACAAGCAACTGCAAACACCAGTCAAGAACCTTCGACACTATATCGATGCAGCGCAGCGAGGGACGTTCCTTCCATACAGGGAGAAGGACGAGCTCACAATGGCCCTTGGGAATCCCGAGCACCCTGGACGGACACGAGGCATGCCAGGCTCCATTCCGTGGAAGGTTGGTTTTCCGGACGCAGGGGGTTACAAAACCCACGAGAGGAGGAAGAAACTGGAGCAGGACCAAATGCAGGCGCTGCTTGGAAGGGTAATGGGGCTAGAGGATCGAGAAGAGGAACGAGAAGCAGCAGATCACAACAAACGACATGCCGAAGCTACCCCGCCATCTCAGCGAAGAAGCAGCGTGGCTTCCACCGATCTGCTTCAGCCGGAGCATGTCTTGACGGCTCCTGCCAGCTATCCGTGGATGGTATCACGGAGTCTCAAAATTGCCACATGATGGCGCGATGGATGAATTTGAAGGTCAAGGCAGCTGTTGGCCAAGTTTATCCTAGTGGACTCGTCACAACTTATCACTGC
The DNA here is from genome assembly GCF_002162155.2 of Triticum dicoccoides. Taxonomy (NCBI): domain Eukaryota; kingdom Viridiplantae; phylum Streptophyta; class Magnoliopsida; order Poales; family Poaceae; genus Triticum; species Triticum dicoccoides. Next base: position 782,468,026 of record NC_041385.1, on the reverse strand, counting down.
CAGCCGATTCCAAAAGGATATGCTAAGGTGATGGCGGATGAAATAACGGAGGGATTTGAGGACCTCGTGCTTGACCACCCTACCACTTAAGGGGAGACTAGGCTGGGTTCTGCTCTGAAGACTCCATGCCTATGGAAGAAGGAGCTCATCAACCTTCTGAACTGGACGCCTCCGCCTCCTCCTCCTGCTCCGGCGAGTCAGGGCACTCCGCCTCCTCCACTGCCTCCTCCTCCGGCGAGTGATGATCAGGGCACACGTGGCGGCACTCCGCCTCCTTCTCTGCCGCATGGCGGCACTCCGCCTCCTTCTCCGCCTGCGCCGGCGCTCCCGAGCAGCCAGCAGCATCCTCCTTCTCCGCCTCGCCAGCAAGGGCGGAAGAGACCCGCCGCCGCCCCAGCTGCTCCGGTGCGTCGTACTCCTTCTCCTCCGCCTCGTAAGCAAGCACGAGAGAAGACAGACGCCGCAGCCGCTCCGTCTGCTCCGGCGTCTAGCAGCACAACCAGAGGCGGGAGGCAATACAAATACGGTCCATCATCTCTCAAGCCTCTAGAGAAGTTACCGTACGATAGGTCCGAGGAGGAAAATGATACGATTGTGCAGGCCCACGTGAAGGAGTTCTTTGAAGTGGTGAAAGCAAAGAGACATCCACCTCCGGAGGAGAAGGTAGATCCGGTGAAAGCAAAGCGCACTATCGATGCCCTGAGGAAACCACCAAAGTCTCCGCCGAGAACCAACTATGAGCGCATTACTGAACAGACATATCTCCAAGCCCAGCGGTTGGGAACTACTGTCAGTGCTAAAAGGTCAAAACAACGAGCAAAGGGGAAAAAATTGCCTAGCTCAGCGAACAAGCACAGCAATCGTGCCCCCCCGCTCAATGTGTCTAATGCTCCGGGGACGGTGGCCGGTTATGGCAATCTTGACGATTACCTGCCTGACGACGCACTTCCTGATTTCTTGAAGGTGGACGGACACAGATACGAGTACGGGAAGCCTCTCATCAAGGATGAAAAATCTCTGACAACAATGATGCGAAGATTCCATAATTGGTACATGGAAACCTGCAGAGAGTCTGATGGTAAGAGTCTGATGCGAAGATGAGCACGATCTCGTTGCAAATGATCTATTGACTGTTCCATTTGAGGAGTTCTTCGAGTTCTTCAATCAAAAGGCCCTCGATAAATTAATGGTCTTTTTCTACTGCCTGTAAGTACTATTTCTGTCATTAAGTCTCTATATATAGCTCGGCTCTTTCATTGCATGCATGTATTTATAATTAATTATCCTCAATATATTATGCAGATTGAAGATTGTCGAGTGCAAAAAACAAGAAATTTATGATATTGGGTTCATTAACACAAGTATCATAGTTGTATTTCTGGTTGAAAAGAACGTGAAAGAGGCCGAGGATAACTTGCTACGATCGTTGATAAAAAATCAAAACAAAGATACGATACTCTTTCCTTACAACGGCCCGTGAGTGTTACTGTCGTGTGCATATTCGGTTTCCCTTATTACTCAAGCGAGGTTATAGTAATGTAATTGATGAGTTACGTGCGCAGGTACCACTATATTCTTCTGGAGATTAAGCTTGACCGTGGACTAGTAACCATCTTAGACTCGAGATGGAAAGATCCCAAAACCTATGCGGACATGACTGAAATGCTCAGCAAGTAAGTTCAATCGATCATAATTATCGCACCATATCGGTAACTTTTTGTTCATTTCCTGATATCTCAAGTAATAATAATTATTTTCTTTGTCTTGCAGGGTTTGGAAACAGTTCACCGCAGAAGCTCCGGGACTGCCGAAGGAGCTGCGATATACATACCCGAAAGTAAGTACTACTGGCTAGCTAGTTGCGCGCATCTCCCGTTGATTCTATATATAGCTATACTTTCATCAATGCCATTTATAATGCTTCATCATCAGTTTGATTTACCTCTATTTCTCGTAGGTGCTTGTGGCAGGAGGAAGGGAATGATTTATGTGGATACTACGTGTGCGAGTTCATCCACACCGCGACTTTGAAAAACAAGCGGGGCTACTCTCAAACACAATATGAAGTGCGTAAGCAATAATATTCACAATTTCATTTTATTACACCATCATTTCTGTTGAGTTTCATTCATATATATGTATTAATTAACCCCCTTCTTCAAATTAGACGTGACAGATGTGGAATGAACTCCTAGAACCAGATCGCATGAAAGCAATTCAAGAGGAATTGGCAGGGTTCTTTCTTGACCACGTTATCAGTAAAACCGGAGAATACCATGTGGAAATTGATTTCAAATGCTAGCTAGGCGTTTGTAATTAAGAGATCTTATACATATTCTACATGTATGTAGCCAGTAGCGTCGGATACATGATACGAAAACTTGTTGTTCGACCAACCTCTCGGAGAAGGAGAGGTCGACCGATCACTTCTCTCGGTATGCATGACAAACTTCTGTACTGAATGGTTCTCTCGACCACTTATGTATATATAGTACGTAGCTTCCAAGCACGGACATAAGAGAGGACACTTCTCTCTATTAATTAGCTAGCTAACACAATATATGAAACACCTAATTAAATTAACCCCCCAAAACCCCCAACCTCCCCTCCTTTAAAAAAAACACAAAAACCCCAGCAACTGGAGTGCTGACGCGTGGATGCATTTTGGTCCCGGTTGGTGCCACCGACCGGGATCAAAGGCCCCTTGACTGGGGTGGGCGCACAGAGCCACGTGGAGGCACATTGGTCCCGGTTCTGGATTGAACCGGGACTAATGGGTGGAGGTATTAGTAACGACCCATTAGTCCCGGTTCATGAACCGGGACTAAAGGCCCTTATGAACCGGGACTAATGGGTGATTTTCTACTAGTGGATAGTGGTGGTAGGTGCTAGTAGTAGCAAGGTGGGGGCGGTTCCGTTCGTGTTTGCTTTGCGGTGCCGAACGTTAGCAGAATAAGGATGTTTGCTGTGCAAAATAAGACTCTAGAGGGTGTTATCATCTGGGCTATTCTGTTACGCGTAACAGAATATTATTCTGTTACCCTTTTTGAACTGACGATTTCAGGTGGTTGTACTGATGTTTTCGAAGCGGTTGAATTGATGCTTTCAGTTGTGTTTAAAATATCATCTTCTTTAGTTCAAAAACTTTTTGTAATTATTTTGTCGGAACGGGGCGTGCAATATATCATTGGAAAGCTCTTGACAACCATATCATTATGGTTTAAGAGCAGTTTTGAAAAAACCATTTTTTTCAAAACCGAAAACATGAATCGTATTTTGGACACAATTTTCAAATCGTTTGTCGGAATTGAGCAAATAACATGGCGTTGAAAAGCTGGTGAAAATGCACATCTTCCATATATGTAGTGTTTTTTCTAATTCTATATGATTTAAAAGTAATTTGAAAAACGGTGAAATTCTGGGCGAAAAGTATTTTCGCGATTTTTTGCAAACAGTTTGTCGGATTGACGCAAATGATACGGCGTTGGAAAGCTATGGAAAATGCGCAACTTTTTCGTATAGAAATGTTTTTCTAATTCCTTACGGTTTAAAAACGAATTGGAATACGGTCAAATTTGATTTTGAACGCGTTTTTTAGAAGTTTGTCGAAATATGGCAAATAATATACCGTTGGATAGCTATCGAAAATGCAAAACTTAGTCATGTTGAACGTTTTCTCTACTTCGCAACCATTTAAGAGTAATTTTGAATACGGCATGACGGATCCTGTTGTTTTCTCGTCTGAAAAACAGAGTAGTCGTACTGATATATGTGTATGTTTGTACTGATCTGTTTTCTGTAGAGTAATTTTGAATGGTTCCGAAAAATGGTACTTGTACTGATACTTGCATGGGTTTGTACTAAGCGTGTTTTCACTAATTAGACTTTGCTCTGTTTTTGGGCAATATTTTTCTCGTAAGTTTTCAACGGTGTACTGTATCGTCGCCCCTGTACTTGTATGGTTTGTATCATCGAAGTGAATGAGATTTTCATTCAAAAAGAAAATGTGTTTGTTTTGTTTCTTTTTTTTGAACTCAACATTTTTTTGACAACGTTGTTCTGAACTTATCTCATTTTACGACTTGTACTGAGGTACTTACTAAGCAGAGTTTTCATGGGGTTTCTTTTTTGCTTGAATTTTAACAATTTGAATTTCTGCCATTTATTTTATTCCGAACGTACCGCCGTTTCTAACTCGTACTGAGGTAATTACTACTCCCGAACTGGGGTGGCTGTCGTTGAACTGAATGACATTTTTTTCAAAAAGAAAAGTTTTGTGTGTGTTTTTTTAACTCAACATTTTTTTGCAACGGTGCTTTGGACTTCTCTCAATTTACTACTTGAACTTTTTACCATTTAATTTTCCGTGGGTTTCTTTTTGTTTGAGCTTTTTTCCCAACCTCATCTGGGATGTCATGTTGAACTTACAACTTTTTTTAATCAATGCCAAAGCTAGCAAATAGTAGGACATTCACCCAAGTTTTTTAACCCAAACTGATTATTCTCTTTAATTTGATCTGATCATTCATTTTTAGAATTCAATCTAATCATGGCTTTTACTTCAAACTGATTTTTAAATTCAAACTAACCATTTTTTCATTTTGAACTGATCATTGTTTTTAATTTGTCCTGTTTAATTTTTTTTATGTAAACCATTTTTTTCATTCTTGCATGCACAACAAACGGTCATGTATACCTTCTTTGAAGAAGTAACAATCATATCATCATAGACAAAAAAAATTCCACACATATAATACATGTACATGAATGACATATACACCACAACAGCTGCACATTTTCATAGATGAATGACATATACACCACACCGACTGCACATTTTCATATTATCCATAGCACCCACCGCAACACAAAAATCGCAGGCCTATTTCCTGCACAGCAAATGTTCAACCACACCCACATGACAATAATAATAATCATCAGAAAATAAAGTGCTTTCGCACAAGGGTACAAAAAAATTTCCACTAGTGCAAAGCTTGACCCGGCCAAACACTATTGTTCTCTAACACACATAGGAACTTATAGCAATTGGTCATTTGAACCAAGAGCAATAGAAATAAGAAATGTGTACACGGATACAACTTTGCACCATCAAAATCTAGAGTTAGAAGACATTTACATATGATGAGGTTTCTCGATGGAAAAATACGCATATGATGTGCATGTAGCAGCAGACAATCTGGTTTCAGTGTGCATTAAAAAATCTTCACAATAAAACTTCACTGAGAAGACAAAGGCTACATTTACTGAATGTGCAATAGCAATTAACAAAGAATTAATCTGCATGAACAACAACAAGCCTGAAGCTCATCAATACTAGAGTTGTGCATGGATAGGCTCGACGGTGAGTGCACGGGGGCGGTGGAAGAACAGATAGGACCTCCGGCGATGCCCGGAGCTGGCACGAGGCGCATCGGCCTTCTTTGACCGATGCTCCGTTGGCTTATGCTAGAAGTAGAACTTCCTGGCCTTCCAAACTAGTACTGGAGACAAGTACCAAAGAACAACATGCATCAGTGTTTAGAAGGCATACAAGGACTACACACTGCCGTGAGGTACCAAAAAACACAATAGTTTGTGCATCTTTTAACACAATGACATTTTATGGGACTGCTTCAGTAATACATCTATACTGTCCAGAACAACAAATTAACCAAAAGAAAACTAATTTATGAAGGAAATAATTCCTGAAATTTGGTTTGAGCTTGGTTTGTTGAGATTTTTGAACTCGTGCAGCAGTAATACCTGAACTTGCATGGCACACTCTTTATTCAATTGAGAGTGTCTCATATTTTTTAGAATATACTACATGTAAAGAGGAAGGGGGGAGACCAGACCTCATCGTTGCGTCGTTGAACGGCCTCGGCTGTCGGTAGTGAACGGACTATGGTGCCGGCGGTGAACGGCATGCCCGCTGCGGGAATGGGGGGATGTGGCGCGGCCTGCAGAAGCAGGAGGTGGTGACCTGCAGAAGGAAGAGGCTGCGACCTGACGACGGAAGAGAACTGAAGAAATAAATATTGGGGCCTGCTCATATATCCACAAATTAAGACACCAAAACTAAAAGAAAATAAAAGAACAGAAATAATAGAATGTTAAATTTGACATCTCAGTTTTTAGCATCACTTATATACCTTTTGTTTTTTCACTCCTATCTAATCTTCAACAATTTACTCAAACCATTCACACTCATATGAGCTTTCCATTCAAGGCTTCCTGTCCTATCTTCTTCTAAACAATTTGAGAACTTGAACCACATTTTATTTTGGAAGTTGTACTGAAATCCTAGCACATATACTACTTTACAACAAGTAGCTTTAGAACAAAACATAATTGAAAGTTGCAAGCAGTAAATATACCATATTTTTGTACATACAAGCATACGGAAAATTATAGAATCAACATAGCATACCCTGATATGTAGTTGCACTGACGCTCTGGGAATTTTAGAACTGAAGAAGCACAGACTGGCTGCACTAATAAATAAGATATAAATGTTTACTGTCCAAGAGCGGACATGCCATGTATTCAGAATTTCCTCGCACCATTTGTCATACACAAAAGTCATGTATGGCTATCAGGCACATCTTCTATATATAGAAGGACCATTAAGGGTCTTAGAAACCAACTAGGAGTACATGATTTCAATCAACTCGATGCTCATCAGTACTAGAATTATTGGACAAGAAGTTTAGATTTGTAGCAGCACACGCACCAAACTTACATATTTTTCTTGAACTTATTTAGGTGACTGAAGACAAGCAATGAAACAGATATAATAACAAAACATTCATTCTCATACAGCTAGAGAGATGTAAACAAACTATTTTATTACATCGCAATGTTGATTTGATGGGGCACTAGCTACAGTTATACATGAACTCCTTAACTTTTTCTCAGTGAAAATGTCAGAAGGGCTCATTTATTTTTTGTTCGAACTTACCACGTTTCTCAGTTTGAAATTTAGAATTTTGGTCGATGAACTTCAAACATATAACTATTCATTTTTTTATCCATTTGAACTCCTATATAAACTCAATCATTTTTAGACATACAAACAAACATGCAGTGAACTGACGACCAATATTACTGCCTACGAGATGAGAGATGAGAGGGCAATATTACTGTGTACGAGAGAGAGGTTCTGCCTTCTTCCGTCAGATCTGAAACAAAGCAGCACTAGTTCAATTCAAAATAAAATGTCAGTTCAAGCAGGAGGCACGGAGATCTTCACCGTCGGGAGATGGAGAAGAGAGATTTGGAGCAGGGTGTACCTCACGATGACTGGGAAGGAGGCACGAGCGAAAGTAGGCATTGCGATAGTGAACGGCCTCCGGCGGCGGTGTTGGACTGCTGGACGCAGCGGTGTCGGGCCTCGCCGCCGTTCTCACCTGAGGAGGTGCTAGGCAACCTGGCCTGTGTGTGTGGCAAGGGGGGGGGAGAGACTCCTATGCTAGATGAGGGAAGATGATGGACGACTCACGCAGGCTGAACTCTTGAACTTGCGCCAGGACAATCATTGAACCTCCTACAAGAAAAGAATATATATCATACATCATTTTTTATTTATATCTTGCTCAATCATGCACCCAAAAAATTTAAACACAACAAAATATCAGCCTTTTGGCTCCCAAACCTCCTCTATATACATTTTGAACTGATGTTCTTTCTGCCATTGCACTATTGTTGATATATACAAAGGAACTGAAATTCTATAACTTTTTTGTCAATTCAAATGTAGAGGGGCATTACCATCAGAGGATCTGCAGCAGCCAGTCACAACACTTTGACTCGTCGTCCATCAGCAGTTGCTCCCATGCACCCGGATGACTGTCCCTAACCTGGCATACAACATTATTAGAACCTGCAAGTTCTCCACACTAGCACTGAGATTTTTCTTTTCCTACTTTTTAACTAAATCAAACTTCCGAACTCGCTCTATGACAATGATTGAACTTGCACATTTCAATCGTGGCATCAAGCAGCAACTAGAAGTAAACAATTTTTACAGCACAAAAAAAGTTCAAAACATCACATCAATAAGCACAATGGTGGATATCACAGTGACGCCGAAGAAGGCACATCTATCCAGTAGCAATTTCAATTAGAAAAACACAGTAGCAATTTGGCCGAATGCCATCAAATGAAACTTGCATGGTTCAATTAGAAACACACATTAGCAAACATATTTGCAGATTTTTTTGTGTATGAAAAAGCTAGTGGTTTAAATTGAAAACATGGATGGCACCACCACACATTTTTTTTAGTATATCTTCTCATTTCATCATACAGTGCATGTTTTGTGTTATAGGAAGAAAATGGAAAACATAAAGGGAATCGTACTTATGATTGGGAATTAGATATACTGAATAGCTTACATTAGATGAACTCGAAAAAAATACAAGCTCGAGAGCCTCACGAAGAACTGGATCACGGTTTGGGGCTGCGGATGGTGGTGAAGCTCCACATCCGCCATCGCCGGCAAGCTCCAGCCATGGGCTACACCAGAAAGGAGAGAAGAATGTGAAGCTGCTCGGTGTATTGGTGGTTTGCTGGCGAGGGTGGGGGTGGGATCTGGGAAGCGCGTGAGTGGGGGACGGCACCGGTGCCTGGGCGAGGCGGCGCTGGTGGCTGGGCGGGGGCGGCGCCGGTGGCTGGGCGGGGGATGCCGCCGACGCCTAGGCGAGGCGGCGCCGGTGGCTGGTCGGGGGCGGCGCCGGTGACTAGGCCGAGGGCGGCACCGGAGGATGGCCGGGGGTTGGAGCGGCGCCGGTGGATGGGGCATCAGGGTGGTGACGCTCGAGACTGGAGGTTAGGGATAGAATGGGCGGCCCGTGGTTTACTCTTTTTATGTTTTAGTTACCGGTTTGTAAATCGCGTCGCGCGCCCTTATAGGAGCAGGGGTAACAGAATAATATTCTGTTACCGGTAACAGAATAGTCCAGCCCTATATA
>NC_041385.1:782389194-782458871 GCF_002162155.2 Triticum dicoccoides | reverse complement strand
TGTGTGTAGCCAGTAGCGTCTGATAGATATAAGAAAACTTGTTGTTCGACCAATCTATCGTTGAAGGAGAGGTCGATCATTTCTTTGTGTCATGACTATCTTCTGTACTTCATGATTTCCTTCATTTGCTTACTAGCTAGCTAGCGTGTCGAGTCCTATCTCTATGTAGCGTCGACCAAGCACGGAGATAGGAGAGGACACTCCTCTTTATTAGCTACCTAACACAATATATGAAACCCCTAAATTAACCCTACAAAACCCCCCAAACCCCTCCACCCCCCTTCAGAAAAAAACAAACCCAACCCCTAAACTCCTGACGCGTGGAGGCCTTTTGGTCTTGGTTGGTGGCACCAACGGGGACAAAAGGTCCCCTACATAGGCAAGCCGCTACGGCCACGTGGAGCCCTATCTGTACCGGTTCCTGATTGAACCGGGACTAAAGATGGAGGGCTTTAGTTACGACCCTTTAGTTCCGGTTCGTGAACCGGGACAAATGGCCCTCACAAACCGGTTCAAATGGCCCTTTTTCTACTAGCGTTAGGGTTCATATTATATGTTTTGTAATACTATAGCCATCATGAATATCAATAAAATATCATAGTATATAATTTGTGGAATAATGATTTTTAATTGCGCCATATTAGTGAATAGTTGTATGTGTCATTGATGCAGAATACTACATGCCTTCAAAGAATTCAGCTTTACATATGGCGCTAGCTGATATTTCCATATGGTACAAATATTAGAGCAACACTTGGAGTGAGGACTTAAATTAGACTCCATAGTTTCTACTTGACATTGGATGTCAAGATATGAATATAAATGTGGTGCAAACTATTAATAAAATAGAGTGAACCAACAAAGTGAGTGTAGTTCACTTGGTTAAGGATGTAAATGTACAACCCAGAAACCGTAGTTAATGTCTTCTTCGATGTTGTTTATATATATTGTGAAGATGTATGGGTTGGCACTATAATAAGGTGAACTGGATAATAGTAGATATAATTGTGAAGAGATGTCGTTCATGTGGTCTACAAAATTAGTTTATTTGTGTTTGCTTTACTGTGAGATGCCTATCTCATCATGTGTGTTAATAATTTAGAATAAATATCACGTGTTAAGAATATACATGATGACGTAGGTAAGATGATAATGTCACCGTGAAATATATATGAATGTTCATCTAGGTGCTTATAGAACATATAAATATTTTCTTAATATTCTGAATGAAAAACAAAAGGAATTGACTAAAAGACAAAAGGAATGTTCACTTTGTGGGCAAGTGAAAACACTAGTGCAAAACCGGGCTTTAGTGCCGGTTCGTGACGGCCTTTAGTGCCGGTTGGTGAACCGGCACTAAAGAGTGGGGACTAAAGCCCCCCCCCCTTAGTACCGGTTCGTCACAAACCGGCGCTAAAGTGCAAACACGTGGCACGAGCTAGGCCCGTGTGCGTGTAGGACATTAGTACCGGTTGGTAACACCAACCGATACTTTGCTTTAATTTTGCTTTAATTTTGTGTTTTCAATTTGGCTTTATTTTCCCTTTAATTCTTTTTTGTTTGCTGGTATTTCACGATACTACAAATTGTACACGTTATGCACATATATTAAATAGATTTTCTCGTACGTAGAACCGCATATATATATATATATATATATATATATATATATATATATATAATATATATATCATCGAATGTCTCACAGCCAACACCATTAACTATTCACACATACACATGTATATACATATACAATTTCTCCTACATGTTGCCTTGGTGCCTTCGGAGCACGATGACAAGTGGTTCATGAGGGCGGTAGTGGGTAATAGTATTCTACTTTCGGATCTATGACCTGGTGGAGCAGAAATCCGGTTATTTCCTCTTGAAGTGCTTGTATGCGGTCCGATGGTAGGAGCTTATCCCGCACCGATCTGAACTGTTAAGAAGGAGATCAATATGCATGTGTGTTAGTTGTGTGACTACATATCGATAATGGTGTGAATAGTGTTTTGACAAAAACGTACCCAGTCCTGTATATCAGATCTGCTCCTTTCGCACGTCATCATGCGAATGTTCTCGCAAACGTAGAATGCACACAGATTATTCCCCGACGCCTGCCTCAGGGCCTTTATGAGAATGGGATTGAATCAGATAATGATTAATCAAGCATGATAATTAATTAATGATATTGAAACAAGAATTAATTAAAGAGATGGTAGCTAGCTACTACTACTTAATTACTTACCTTGGGTCGATGACAAAACAACTTTTTTGGCCACGTGCCTGGAGTCACCTTGGTGAACTTTGCCCATGCCCTACCCGCCGGCAAAGAAAATTAATAAAGGGGTTATTAAATAGTTCATATCAGGAACTAATAGTTAATAATGATTGAAATTACCTGTTGACTATCCCCTTCACGATGCTGTAGTCTTTATCTTCTTTAGTCAGTGAGTCCGGTAATTCAACTTTTCCTTTCTCAACTTTAATGTCTAACAAGACCCAGTGCCAACTGCATACGCACATGTTTGCATGTCTTAATTAAGAGGGCATGTGCATAAAATTAATCAACTACCGTAAACCGTATACACTTAATTATTAACATCTAGCTACCTAGTAAGCAAAAACAGAATTTGTAGTACAAGACAGTGTGACCCACGAGAAGTTGTAAGGAAGTAGTATATCTTCATTGGTATTGAGGCGCTTCAAGAACTCTAGCATGCTTTCCTCTACTTCAGCTTGACAATGTTTAATCTGCCATATGTCATCATTAATGGTATTTGGGTCAATGAACCCAATGCCATAGCGTCCAGATTTTTTCATTTCATACATCTTCATCCTGCATATAATACCACAGAAAAAGAATATAGTTAGGATAATTACATGTAATGATTGATCAAAATTATCACTACATAACTAGCTTGAGACTTAAATTACAGAAAGAAATCACTTACAGACAATAGCAACTGACGATAGACTTGTCGAGTGTGTCTTGATTAAATAACTGAAATAGTTCTGGATACTCAATGGTCAGAGCTTTCTCATGGTAATAATGCTCATGCTTGAGATTCACCATGAGGGACTCTCGATTGGGAACCTTGGTAATGTTCATGTACCATTGATGCAATTGATACATTCTCGTTGGGAGGTCCTTGACCATGTCTGGATGGACCAAAGGTTTGCCCCGGACATATTGCCATGCTATTTCCGATTCTTTAAGCGCAGGCGTGGGCTCGATTTCGAGGAGTTGTCCAACAGAGATATTGAGCATTTGAGCCTGCATTATATGATCCTCTGTTATTACCACATCGCCATGCTGGGGAATGCTAACGGTTTGCCAACAATAATATTTGGCGCGCGTACTACTCCTCTCATGTGTTATTGGCACAACAAGCGGGGGGATCGCTTGCGCCGCCTGTTCTCCCAACTGGGGAACGGTTTTCCCGCATTTTTTGCCAGCTGCTTGTTGGCTCGAGCTTGAGCTCGCTTCCTTCTGTAGTCGTGCTCGATGTGCCTTCCTGATTTGGCGCTCATAGTCCGAGTCAACAGGCTTGGGAGCTGGTTCTCTAGCCATACGAATGAAGTGGTCAATTACTTTCTCAGGCACTTTCTCCTTTGGCGGCGGTGCCGGTTTCGGTCCAAAATGGGCGCCCACTTGGGCTTGCACTATGGCTGTGTTTTGCTCCTTAGTCATGTCGTAAGGCCTCTGAGGAAGAGGAGCGAGGCTTGGACCATATTTATATCGCTTTCCTTCGCATGTACTTCCTGAACTACCTCGACTCGTACCGCTACGCACCAAAGCTGCGGGATGTCTCTTCTGCGATTGCTGAGACGGCGGAGACGGCTGACGTGGAGTTGGACCAGGAGAAGTGGCCTGACGATGTGCCGGACATGAAGCAGGAGGTGTGGCCTGACACGGTGCCGGACTTGCAACCGGAGAAGTGGCATGACGCTGTGCTGGGCTTGAAACCGGAGGAGTCAGCTCACGCGTTCGGGGACTTGAAGGAGGTGGCGGACTTCGAGGAGGAGTCGTCTCACGCGTTCGTGGACTTGGAGGAGCGGGAGTCTGCTGTCTCGGTGGCGGACTTCGAGGAGTCGGCAGACGACGCGGTGTCTTCATTACATCCATTGTCGGCTCATCTTCATTACACAACACCAAATAGACCAAATTAATACAAGTTCATACATAAAGTTCATACTTAAAGTTCATATACAACACTTAATTAAATGCAACATACAAATAACTCTCTAGCTAAAGAATTTAAATGCAACAACAAATGCGATGAAGATCGCAACTAAGGTAACAATTGATCCAACAGCATAATGATACCAAGCCACACTATCAATGGCATATTTTCTAATCTTTCTAATCTTCAACCTCAGTTTCTCCATCTTGATCTTGTGATCATCGATGACATCGGCAACATGCAACTCCAATTCCATCTTCTCCCCCTCAATTCTTTTCAATTTTTCTTTCAAATACTCGTTTTCTCTTTCAACTAAATTTAACCTCTCGACAATAGGGTCCGTTGGAATTTCTGGTTCACATACCTCCTAGATAAAAATATCTATGTCAACTTGATGGGCATAATTTGTCATAAACACGAAATGCAACAACTAGTTTTCAAAGAGAATATACCACATCCGAATCATAACAAGGACGAGGGCCGACGGGGACGGATATCAAAACCATGGCACTATGTTTAACAAAGAACGTACGGGTAAGATAATTATACGAGTAACTATATATCCAAATCACATAAACATCAAATTGGTAATGTAAAACATTCATGAACAAGAGCCTCACCAGAAGGTGGTCCCGGCGACGGGATGGTGCGGGCGATCGACGGTGGTTACGAGGAGATTTAGAAGGCACTAAGTAACACCTACGTATGCAAACTAAGTGTTATTTTTTACCTCAAATTGCATATAAATCAATTACTAGCAAATATAATTATTCCTCCCGAATTAATCACTATACAAAGCATTGCAAGAGCTAATCTAGCAATGAGAGTTGAAAGAACAAAGTTGCTAACCTTTGTGATCATTTGAATGGATGGGGGCCTTCAAATCTTGACAAATTTTGGGCAAAATTTGTGAGGAGCTCGAGGAGAGAGGGGGAAGAACAGAGGAAGTGAGGGGAAAGGGGAAGAACGGAGTGGCTCGGGGGACGAAGGGTTTATGTACGTCGACCTTTAGTACCGGTTCGTGCCACGAACCGGTACTAAATGTGCTGGACGGGCCCCATACTGACAACACTCTGCCACCACCCTCTTTAGTACCGGTTCGTGGCACGAACCGGTACTATAGGTTCGCCACGAACCGGTACTAATGAGAACGGCCGGCTAGCCGTTGGAACCGGCACTAATGGACACATTAGTGCCGGCTCAAAACCAAATCGGCATTAATGTGTCTCGTATTAGGTCCTTTTTCTACTAGTGAAATGATGTTCTATTTGTCTCGGACCTCGACTTCTCGTTTCCTCACCCATTCGAAAATGCATCACGTTCTAGAAATCATTTCAATTACCAATATATAGGTCTGATCATTAGTTTTGTATATGAATATATTGTTAAAAAGTAAATTTCTCCAAAGGGTGTTGTTTTTTCTTAAAAATTAAAATTATAATTGTGGTCTGACAGTTCTTAACAAAAATGTTAATGCATAGAAAATCATTTAAAGACACAAGTTCATGGTTGTTATCTTCTCTGCAACATCTGCAATACCTAATAGATAAAATATGAAACTACCTTTCTTGATGGATCAAATGGTATTAATTTTTATTGTAGATATTGATATATCTTTCTAAAAACTCAGTCAAACATGCACTTGTTTGACTTTTGAAAAAAATACACCTGATATAAAGGAATGGAGGGAGTATGTCGGAATGCAGTTACACATTTAGTATTGCCTTTATCTATTTCCTTTCACTCTCCTATTTGTTGTATGATATGACAGGATCACTTCGCTTGCTTGGCGAACATATTTTCAACTTTTATTTTCACAATTACCATTGAGTATACTACATATCTTTGCCCTAGAAATCATTTCTATTAGCTCCGAAGCAGAAAGCACTTCAATATTTGGTCAACAATGCTCCTTTGTAGCGAACCAGGTAGAACATTAGGGTGATGGCTCGAATCTTGCACATCACCCTTTGTGTCCTCTCATTGCTAACCAACTATTATGATTTTATTTGCCAAGGATGAAAAATGTATTGTTGTATAACTGGATACATATTCCAACTACTTTAGAAACAGAACACGAACATAGAGGCATATTCTAGGTCTTAACAAACCTTGAAAGAAGATGGAAGATTGGCTTAAGTATATCATCAATTACCAACAGATAATACTGCCAGCCTCTTGGCATTGTTGTGGTACATTGGTATCTTGCCAGGAATTAGTAGATGACAAGCCAAATTTAGACCACAGGCTTTGATGACCACACAGTCATTCATGGCCGGTGGTTCCCTCATTCCATGATATACTTGATAGATCCAGGGTCGTGTACGACAGTACTCAGTTCAGTTCTCTAATTGACGAATTGTGTCTAATTAATTATGTTTTACAGTTCGTATGGAAGGTGGGAGTCCAAATCAAAGGCAGATTCTTTTCATGAAGAAATATGTCTTTGCAATATTTTGAAGAAAAGTATGGGCGATGCCACATTCTCCTAATGTCTGATTAGTCACAAACCATAAATGTTGCATCAAGTGCATCCAGATGCTGAATGACATGAACGGCCACCTCACATGAACGGCTACATAGTATGTTTCTCAGCCACGCTCAATGGAAGTAGCTGCCATGCCAACGTCTAATTTTTCATGCCCAGGCACTGTTCTCATGCAAAAATAGTACTCCCTCCGTAAACTAATATAAGAGCGTTTAGGTCACTAAAATAGTGATCTAAATGCTCTTATATTAGTTTACAGAGGAAGTATTGTACTACGTATCTTGTCCAATTTGTCTTTGACCACTGAAGAATCTAGTTTTTTCCAGTAGTGCGTCTTTTGGAAGATGTTTTTTTAAACACAAACCTCTAGGAAGACTTATATTTAGAAACGGAGGGAGCACGTGTATATTGGTCACGCTAAATCGTCTCAGAATTACCATGTTATGCATGTTAAGAAGAACGTTGGAATGTTATTTATAAGTATGGCGCTGTTCCATGCAAAAAAAGAAGTATGACGCTAGATTGGCCCCTGGGGTTCGTTTCGCCCAAGCCACGCCCCCAGGTGTCGTCCCGCAAGGCACCAGACATGCGCCCCATATTCAAACTCGATCGTTCGTGCTCCAAAAAAAGCCACAATCCGGCGATCATCGCAATAGTTCGGCGACTCAAAGCCATTGTTCGGTGATCAAATGAAGGATAGGCAGTAGTTCGGCAAACAAAAAAGGAAGGACGCGAAAGGAATGCATCAAACGTCGAGCTCGACCTTCGGCGTCGTTGTCGGCGTACGCGGGCTGGGAGGAGTCGGCGCGGCTTCTGGACTGGTCGGCGCGGCTTCTATGCGGTCGGGCATCACGGAGACATCATCAGCCGGGCTGGGCGGCGACGGCGGCATTGGCGTCGACGTCGGCACCGGCGGTATCTGCTTTAGGATGAGGCCTTTCTCCACCAAGAACCGCGCCTTGAGTTTCTCGTCACCGCTCTGGAGCATGTCGGCGCCGCCTATCAAGAAAGCCAGGTCATTATTCCTCTTCTTTGCAGCGACGTTGGCCCGGAGCAAGTCGAGTTTGATGGCACTATTCGTCATCAAAGCAGCCCACCTCGCCTCAGTTTTCTCTTCTCGCTGGGCGGCCCTGGTTTTGGCGTCGGCGAGGCACTGCTCGATGGACTCTTGCATGCGTGCGGCAGCCGACTCGGCCAGGGTCCGGGGCGCCCGTCGGCCACGCCCGGGGTCGGCGCGTCCGGCTTGTACGTCTCCTTGGCCTTGGCGATGGTGCGCCGGAAAGCCTCCCACTTCTCGCACTTGTCGATCCGCTTGAAGATGTAGAGGTACTTGACTCTAGGTCACTGTTATCATCGTGGAACATGGCGAACATGCGTAGCAGCTGCGCCGAGGAAAGAACATGAGTCGGCACTAGCGCGCGCATGGGCGCGCACATGGCGAAAGCAATAGGGGTGAGGACGGGGAGCTATACCTGATCTTCGACGTTGGTGCCGCTCTGCGGGCGAGCCGCGACCTCCTCGACGATCCCATGCCATTTGTTGCACGCCGTTTAGATGAGCCCCCAATGGTTCGCCATCGCCTTCGGCCCATGCTTCATGTGGATGCCTTTGAAGTAGGGGTCGACGAGCTTGCGCTCGTCGAACTCGGCCTTGATGTGGTCCCAATATGTCTCGATGTTCTGGTTCGTGCCGGTGATCGGGTTGAGGCAGACGACCTTCCACGCTTCGGCGAGGCACTCATCTTCCTTGGTCGCCCACTTGATGCGCGGCTCGCCCGTCTTGGCCAACACTTTCTTCTTCTTCTTCTTCTTGTTCTTCTTCTTCTTCTTCTTCCTGCCTTTCCTCGTCCCTCCTCTTCCTCCTCGTCCGGCTCTTCCTCGTCGTAGTTGAGCTCGGCATCCATGTCGCCGAGATCAATCGAGCCGTCTTGGTAGTGAATCCGGGGGAAGCGGCGGTGGCAGCCGAGCCGGCTACGATGATGTCTTCCATGTCGGCCTCCCTCGCGTCGGCGTCGCCAAGATGAGACGATGAGGAGGCTTGCGAGTAGAGGCCGCGGCGGAGAGGTGGCGTCGGTAAAGCTGCATAGTCCAACCGCGCCCACGTGTACGGAGGGTACTGCATGCCGGCGAACGCGGGCGAGGGCGTACGATGGACCGGGCGCCCATGGGGAAAGGTGATATTGGGGTTGAAACAACCATGGACATCGCCATCGGCATAGCCCACGACGGTGTGCTCCAATGGTGTGGCGATAACGAGAACCCGGCTGGAGAGCCGACGCTTTGTTGGCTCCAGGCCGCGTGTGGGTTGTGCCCACAGGGTGGGTTCATCATCGCCTCGCGCTGCTGCCTCGGCTTGTTCGGCCGCCGCACGCTCCACCTGCTCCGCCGCTGCCGCTCTCTCCCTGGCCTTCTTGCCCCTGGTGTGCCTATCAGCGGTGACGGCCTCCCGGCGATGCACATCCGCCTTCCTGTCGGCGTTGGCCATGCTCGGGCGCTTGGACGCTGGCACCCTCGGCTTCCTTTTCTTCGGCTGGGCGACGGCGGCGGCTGTGGGATCCGTCGCAGCGCGGAGCATCACATACTTCTTCGGCGGCATGGCGGGCGGAAGGGAAGGGAGGAGGCGGAGTTTTACGGGAGGAATGGAGAATGAGAGGGAAGACGAGGGGGGGAAGCGGGAGGAAATGGCAGGAAAAGGGCCTCCTCTCGCCGACAGAGCGGCACATGTCGCTTTTTGCTCCTGCGTTGTCAGGACCCGATTCTATGCCACACCGATCTAGCATGTAACACCTCATATCACTTTGCGGCCTCACGCACGGTATTCCCACGGGTGTCGCCTTACCATGCCCGGGACCGTTCACGCCTTTTGGCACACCTATATGATAGTGTCGCTAGCATCCATATGACAAAGAACCCGGGCTGACATGGCTAGTCGTGAACCCAAAGTGGCACTAACTTACAGGGACATGCATACATGACCCAGCAACGAACGTGTGGGTCATCAGCGAGTGAATCCGGGCTGTAGCAACTGGACTAGCAGGACTCCGGTAGACACCGCGTGACATTTCCCCGAAGGGACAGACACAGGAACAAAGAAGGACACATGCCGGCCAACCTAAGTGTTCCGGAGCAGTAGCAAGCTACCAGGGCTCAGTGGAAGCACTAGGAGACATTTCCCGGTAAGGATAAACAACTAGATAGTCAGATCCCACAAATAGCAATACACATTATACGTACGCATAACATGCAAGTATGTGTTGTACAACATGGCATCACATCATAACTCAACAACTCATATAGATAAAGGCTCAGAAGAGCCATCATAGAATTATTACAAACAGGGGTCACATGACCCAACATTCAGAGCAAACAAGCAACAAGCGGAAGCATTACATGTCTGAGTACAGACATCTACAAATGAAAAAAGGATGAACAGCCTGACTGTCTACAACATCCTATCAAGATCGTAGCTGAGGTACAAGCTACTCGTCGAAGTCCACGAGAACACTAGTAAGACCGAAGTCTCCGCTGCAAAAACGTAAATAAAGCAACATGAGTACAAAGGTACTCAGCAAGACTTACATCAGATCCTATCATACATGCATTTGTATCAAGAAGGTAATGTGGGGTTTAGTTGCAGCAAGCCAGCTTTGACTCTGTGGCTATCCTGTTCTACGACTACCAGAAATTTTTTGAGGTGATATGGCGCACACGAGTCCACTAATCACCACACAATACACTACTATGGATTCATCCCCGTCTCCCTACGAGAAGGCCATCCATAGCATTCACACTTGTCTTGAGCATTTTATAGTATCCACTTCAACTTGTCTATGTACCATGTAAGCACTCACACTCGAATAGATCATGTTAACCCTGCAGGGGTGTACTTCTTCACACATGCTCTCGCCACTTACCGCCATGTACACGTCATGTATCTCGGCAACCTTCAAGCGGAAGCCTGGCGAGGGTGTCGGCCATGACCTGACTAACCACACAAGACTCTAGTACATGTTTATCGCTTATTCGGGTTCCTTCCACAAGGAGATCCGGCCGGGGTGTCGCTGACGGCCCCAAACGATGTAAGCAGGGTTCCCAAGCCCACCATGCGGGTGCCACTTTCTACACCGTGCCACTGTGCCTAGTCTGTCCCAAGCCCACCTGGCCAGGTGCCACTTGGTAGACTACTAACACTACCTACAAACACCAGAAACTAGTTGCAACTCCTGGACAGAGATCAAGTTGGTTAATAAGCCGAGAGGGGTCGAGTTACCGGAACCCAATGTGTGGTAGTATCGAGTCATTGGACGACATACACAAAACTCAGTGCTTAAGGACAGTTCTAGTGACACAATCCACCATGTACTCCTACATGGCCTCTCACCGCTACCTTTACCAAATTGTGTTCACACACTTAACTCTCAGCACCAGAACATATCGTAACACTCCAATTCATTCCCAATGAATCAAACCTGACACAACTCTAAGCAATACCAGGCATAGCATGGTAGGAACACAACATGGCTCAATCAACTCCTACACATGCTAGTGGGTTTCAACTATTTACTGTGGCAATGATAGGTCATGCAGAGGAATGGGTTCAACTACCGCAGCACAAAGTAGCAGATGAATCATTGTTGTCCTAATGCAATAACTGAGAGCAGGAGCGAGAGAGTAGGATTTTATCGGAATGAACAAGGGGGTTTGCTTGCCTGGTAGATCAACAAGGGAGGCACTGCTTCACAGACAGGTACTCTGGAACGGTCTCCGGAGCAGGACCTATCGAGAAGGAACGGTGCCAACAATCAATACACAAGCATATGCAACAATATGATGCATGAACATGGCATGACGATGTGATGCTGTTTGAGCTAATGCAACTAGTATTCAATTTGAATGAAGTCCATTTGAACCAAGGGTTCAATGCAACTCCAAATTATGCTCTTATATATGCCATTTTAGTGTTTTCTCATATACAGCATGTATAAGTTGGTTTGTCATGCATGAAACTAGTACAGATGGATATATTGCATTTTTCTGATAATTTTTCATATATAAATTATTTCAATCTGAGCGACGGTTGAATTTCTATGATTTTTTGAAGTTTTGCTAATTTTCCGGAATTTCCTGATTAATTTAAATCTAGAAAAAGAATAACTGCATCAGCATGACGTCATGCCTGGGTCAGCAGGTCAACGGTGTTGACCAGGTCAAACCTGACATGTGGGGTCCACACGTCAGTGACACGGTGTTAAACAAGGGGGTTTTACTAATCTAATTAAAAGATTACGGTGCAGGGGCCCACTGTCAGCGTCAGGGGTTAGATTAGGTGGTGATTAGCACTAAGCTAATCACCTGGCCGACGGGGCCCACCCGTCAGGCTGGTGAGGTCGTCGGCGGCGACCACAGGACGTGGCGGCGTCCACGTTGGGGGCCACGGGGGCGGCGTCTAAGAGCACCGGGGCGTAGCCTGGGCTCTCGCGCATCTAGTGGGGCAGGAAGGAGGAGGAGGGGTGGCCGGAGCTCGCAGGAGCGGAGCTCGGGGTGGCAGCTGGAGCTTGGGTCCGCTCGAGTTTGTGGCTACGGCACGGGAAACGATGGTAAAATAGAGGGGAAACGGTCAGGGCCTCACAGCGATCGCGATGGCATCGTCAGCGAGCTCGGGGGAGGGCTGGAGTCGGCGGGGCGGCAAGGACGATCTCCGGCGACCGGAGGCGAAGATGGCGACGGTGACGGCTCCACGGGGCGTCCTACGAGGCGCGGATTGGTAGAGAGGACGAGGGCGACGTGGAGGAGCTGGGGAGCGTGTCGGGGAGGCGAGGGGGAGGCGGTGGCTACGGCAACGGCGAGCAGCGGCGACGGTGGCGTTCGGCCGTGCGCGTGGGAGAGAGACCAGGGGAGGGGGAGGAATGAGAGAGAGGAAGAGAGGTGCGGGGCGTCGTGGTGATGTCCAGGGCGTCCAGGGCGACGAGAGGGAGAAGCAGGAGGTGGCGGGAGACGTGGCCGCGGGCGAGCGCGCGCGCGACACGCACAGTGCCAGTAGGCACGAAGAAGAAGACAGAGGAGGCGGCGGGCTGGGCTGCTGCTGGGCTGCACAGTAATGGGCTGCACAGGGAGGGAAGCACAAGTAGGTTTTTCTATTTCCTTTTCTTTTCTATTTTTCTGACATTTGTTTTGATTTAGTAATATTACTAAATCATTTTATTTACTTATGCCAATTTTTATAGGAGCTATTTATAATATTCCAAAGCTCCTTAATAAATGGCATAATTTTTGGACATATATTATATATATGACATATATATATCCAATGCAAATAATTATGCATTAATTCTAAATGCCCAAAATAAATACCTATGAGCTCCTAAAAATATTGGCTTGATTTTTATCTCTGCCCAATATATTCACAGAGCAACATGAACATTTACTTGGACCTTTTTGGAGCAATTTTTATCTGGGTCATTTCCAGAAATGATTCTGAGGGTTTCACAAATCCCCATTTCAAATTTAAATGGAATTTAAGCATGATGCACAAACGACTAGCTAGTCTAGGTCATACCAGAACTAGGGATGTGACAACTCGCCCCCACTTGAAAGAATCTCGTCCCAAGATTCAGGGGTCGATGGAAAGAAAGCAGGGTACTCCAGTCGAAGACGATCTTCTCGCTCCCAAGTAGCTTCTCTCTCGGAATGATGAGACCACTGAACCTTGAGGAACTTGATGTTCTGACGTCGGGTAACACGCTCTGCTTGATCAAGAATGTGAACCGGGTACTCTCGGTATGTGAGGTTATCTTGGAGATCAAGCGTTTCGTGGTCCACTCCGCGGATAGGATCCGAGAAGCAACGCCTGAGTTGAGAGACGTGGAAGACATTGTGCACTCTGGAAAGATGTGGAGGTAGTTCCAACTGGTAGGCAACCTCTCCTCGTTTAGCGAGAATGCGAAAAGGACCAATGTAACGAGGAGCCAACTTGCCCTTGATACCGAATCGATGGGTACCCTTCAAAGGAGTAACCCGAAGGTAAGCTTTGTCGCCAACTTCATAAGTCATATCCTTATGAGGACGATCATACTGGCTCTTTTGACGAGACTGGGCTGTTTTCAAATTCTCACGAATGATGCGAACTTGCTCTTCTGCCTCCTGGATCATGTCCGGTCCAAAGAACTGTCTTTCACCGGTTTCTGACCAGTTCAAAGGTGTTCGACATCTTCGTCCATAGAGAATCTCAAAAGGAGCTTTCTTAAGACTGGACTGATAGCTATTGTTATAAGCAAACTCGGCAAAAGGAAGACATTTCTCCCAATCCATAACGAATGAGATAACGCAAGATCTAAGCATGTCTTCAAGAATTTGGTTGACCCTTTCCACCTGACCACTCGACTGAGGGTGGAAAGCGGTACTGAAGGAAAGATGGGTTCCCATGGCAGTTTGGAAACTCTCCCAGAAATGAGAAGTGAAAAGACTACCACGGTCTGAATTGATCTCTAGTGGCACACCATGAAGTGACACTATTCGAGAAATGTACAAGTTAGCGAGCTGACTAGCAGTGATACTGTCTCGAACAGGAAGGAAGTGAGCCACTTTGGAGAGACGATCAATGACTACGAAGATAGCATTATTCCCTTTCTTGGTCCTGGGAAAGCCGGTGATGAAGTCCATACCAACTTTATCCCGTTTCCACTCAGGAATAGCTAAAGGCTGAAGAGTGCCAGCAGGCCTTTGATGCTCTGCCTTAACGCGACGACAAATGTCACTTTCAGCAATGAACTCAGCGATTTCTCTCTTCATCCTAGTCCACCAGAACCTCTGGCGTAGGTCCTGATACATCTTAGTACTACCTGGATGAATCGTGAGAGGAGATTCATGCGCCTCCTTAAGAATCAGTTGTCGAAGATGTTACTTCTTGGGGACCACCAGCGGTTCCCAAAGAAAACGACACCTCGATCATATATAGAGAAACTACCAGCAATACCCTTGGCAATGTTTCTCTTGATCCGGGTAATCCCCGTATCATGCTTCTGGGCTTCTATGATATGATCCACAAGAGTAGGTTTCGCCACCAAGGTAGAAAGGAATCCATGAGGAGCAATGTGAAGGCTAAGCTTACAGAATTCCTCACGGAGAAGTGGTTGCCCGTGCTACAACATGAGATTGTTGCAATAGGATTTACGACTTAGCGCATCAACCATGACATTAGCTTTCCCTAAGTCGTAATCTGAGATCAACTCCAACCAACGTCTTTGCCTAAGGTTCAAATCTGGTTGAGTGAAGATACACTTGAGACTCTGGTGATCGGTGTAGATCTCGCAACGTTTACCAAGGAGGTAATGTCGCCAGGTCTTGAGTGCATAGACTACGACTGCAAGCTCTAGATAATGTGTAGGATAATTCTCCTCATGTGGATGCAACTGACAGGATGCGTAGGCAATCACATGATGATCCTGCATAAGAATGCAACCTAGTCCCTATCATGAGGCGTCGCAGTAGATAACAAAGTCTTCAGTGAAATCCGGTGGCACAAGTATGGGAGCAGAAGTCAGGCGTCTTTTCAGTTCCTGAAAACTGTATTCACACTGTGGGGACCACTCGAACTTTTTATCTTTCTTGAGAAGTTCCTTGAGGGGTTTGGCCACTTTAGAGAAGTTTTCAACAAAGCGGCGACAATAGCTGGCTAGACCAAGGGAACTCCTAACTTGTTTAACGGTTTCAGGTGGAGTCCAATCAAGAATGGCCTTAACTCTTTCGGGGTTCACATGGCCCAGATAGGTCACTTTTGGCAACCAAAATTCACACTTGGAGAACTTGGCATAAAGGCGGTGCTCTCTGAGTTTCTCTAAGACAAGTCTAAGATGTTCGGCATGCTCTTCCTCGTTCTTCGAGTAAATGAGAATATCATCGAGGTAAACCACGACGAACTTATCTAAGTACTCCATGAAGATCGAGTTCATCAAGCGGGAGAATGTGGATGGAGCATTGGTTAGACCAAAGGACATGACAGTGTACTCGTACTGGCCATAACGAGTGACAAAGGCTGTCTTGGGGATGTCCCCGTTTCTGATTTTGATTTGGTGGTAGCCTAATCTCAAATCCATCTTGGAGAAGACTGAGGATCTAGCGAGCTAGTCATACAGGTCGTTGATCCTGGGAAGCGGATATTTGTTCTTTGTCGTGACCAAATTAACGGGACGATAATCTACAACCATCCGGTCCGTACCATCCTTCTTCTTGACGAAGAGGACGGGGCAAGCCCAAGGAGAAGAACTAGGACGGATGAAACCCTTTTGCAAGGACTCATCAAGTTGCTTCTTAAGCTCGGCTAGTTCTAAGGGTGCCATCTTGTAAGGTCTCCTAGAGATTGGAGCAGTTCCTGGAATAAGATCTATGATGAACTCTACATCTCTGTCAGGTGGAACACCAGGCAGTTCCTCTGGAAAGACATCCGGAAAGTCACGGACTACCGGGATATCTTCAATGTCTGGAAGAGGGCTAGCATTAAGAGAATAGAGCTGACACTTGGCCACTCTAGTGGAGACAATGACTATCTTGCCAGATGGGTGTGTAAGCTGAACGGACCTAGTGTAACAATCAATCTTGGCATAATGAGCTGTCATCCAGTCCATACCCAAGATGATGTTAATATATGTAGACTTGAGGGCTATAAGTGATGCGAGAAATACAAGTCTGTCTACAAAGATTTCATTACCATGGCTTACACTAGAAGTTTGCCATTTGGATCCAGTAGTTTGAATGACTAGTGGAGAGGGCATATCACAAAATGACATGTTGTGCAAGTTAGCATAGCTTTCAAAAGTGAAGGAGTGAGATGCTCCGGTGTCGAATAGAACCGATGCTGGATGACAATTGACAAGGAGTGTACCAAGAACGACATCTGGATCATCATGAGCGTCTTTAGCTGAGACGTGATGCACACGTCCATGTTCAGTGGGAGCTGGCTTGACACTGATCATCTTGCATGGTGGCTTAACACAGCCAACGGCATTCTCGGGCTGGGGTGGAGCATAACTGGTCTGAGAGCAGTCACGTGCATAGTGACCTGGCTTCCCGCATGTGAAGCAAGTCCCTGAAGTTGGACGTGGACCCGCACTGACAAGCGGTGTACCAGTAGGCCTGGGTGGAACAAACGACTGAGCTAGTGAAGGCACCACATAAGATGGTCTCGGTGTATAACCGGAAGGAAGAGCGGAGTTTGGAACCCAAATCTGGTGCTTCTGAGAACTAGAACCGGAGGAAGATCCCAACTCACGGTTGTGCTTGCGAGACTCCTCGTAAGTGAGCTGGGTTGTCTCTGCATTGATGGCTTTGTTCACAAGGGCTTGGAATGTATCGCAATGATGCAGGTGGAGATCACGACGCAACTTGGGGTTGAGACCCTTCCGGAACCTAGCCTGCTTCTTGGCATCCGTGGACACCTCTTCTGTGGCATAGCGGGCGAGGTTCTCAAACTCTCTACTGTAAGCATCAACAGCCATCTTACCCTGGGTGAAACTACAGAACTCTTCTCTCTTGTGATCGATGAGGGCTTCAGGAATGTGATGCTCGCGAAAAGCCTCAATGAAATCCCTCCAGGTAGGAATCTAGCCAGCTAGAAGCATAGCCTCATAGTTCTGCCACCAAAGACTAGCAGGACCTTCCAGGTGGTATGTGGCATAGGTGACCTTGTCATTTTCAGCTACGTTTGCGGAACGCAGCTTATGAGTGATGCTACGGAGCCAATCATCTGCATCGAGTGGCTCGATGGAATGATGAAAGGTGGGTGGGTGCAAGCGGATGAAGTCATGAATGGTCACAGATCCTTTGAACTGATATGCCGTGTTCTCCTCGATACGTGCCAACAAGCGGTTAGACTCACGCTTGTTTCTCTCCATCTCTAACATGAACTTTGCCAACGAAGGCTGGTCGGGAGGATCCTCTTCCCTACCATCTCCGTGGTTCTGGCTACGGGCAACCAAACTTCGCTTAACTGATGACATCCTGAGAAACGAAACCAAGGACGGATCAGCGTCAACTATCGACTGTAGAATGTAGGATAAAGAAATTAGTAACTCTCGAACTCCTAGGGCAATACCGGCAGCATAACGGCAGTAAAATGCTCAGAATGAGACATCCTGCTAAAATGGGGTAGTAACACGTGATCCTGATAGACAGACGAGAAAGCCTAGTTCCTTAACCCCGTAGGAAAGATAGGATGACTCAGATCAGAAGGCCATGAGGTAGAAGGAGTAAAAAGAGCCTTACGTTCCTTCCCACAATCAATTCCCTTACATAACTAAAGAATTTCTAGACTCAACTTCGACCAGTTTGGCTTGGTAATCCGACAAGAAGTCAGGCTCTGATACCAAAGCTGTCAGGACCCCGATTCTATGCCACACCGATCTAGGATGTAACACCTCATATCACTTTGCGGCCTCACGCATGGTATTCCCACGGGTGTCGCCTTACCATGCCCGGGACCGTTTGCGCCTTTTGGCACACGTATATGATAGTGTCGCTAGCATCCATATGACAAAGAACCCGGGCTGACATGGCTAGTCGTGAACCCAAAGTGGCACTAACTTACAGGGACAGGCATACATGACCCAGCAACGAACGTGTCGCTCATCAGCGAGTGAATCCGGGCTGTAGCAACTGGCCTAGCAGGACTCCGGTAGACACAGCGTGACATTTCCCCGAAGGGACAGACACAGGAACGAAGAAGGACACATGCCGGCCAACCTAAGTGTTCCGGAGCAGTAGCAAGCTACCAAGGCTCAGTGGAAGCACTAGGAGACATTTCCTGGTAAGAGAGGCTACTAAGGATAAACAACTAGATAGTCAGATCCCACACATAGCAATACACATTACACGTACGCATAACATGCAAGTATGTGCTGTACAACATGGCATCACAGCATAACTCAACAGCTCATATAGATAAAGGCTCAGAAGAGCCATCATAGCATTATTACAAACAGGGGTCACATGACCCAACATTCAGAGCAAACAAGCAACAAGCGGAAGCATTACATGTCTGAGTACAGACATCTACAAATGAAAAAGGCTGAAGAGCCTTACTATCTACAACATCCTATCAAGATCGTAGCTGAGGTACAAGCTACTCGTCGAAGTCCACGAGAACACTAGTAAGACCGAAGTCTCCGCTGCAAAAACGTAAATAAAGCAACATGAGTACAAAGGTACTCAGCAAGACTTACATCAGATCCTATCATACATGCATTTGTATCAAGAAGGTAATGTGGGGTTTAGTTGCAGCAAGCCAGCTTTGACTCTGTGGCTAACCTATTCTACGACTACCAGAACTTCTTTGAGGTGATATGGCGCACACGAGTCCACTAATCACCACACAATACACTACTATGGATTCATCCCCGTCTCCCTACGAGAAGGCCATCCATAGCACTCACACTTGTCTTGAGCATTTTATAGTATCCACTTCAAGTTGTCTATGTACCATGTAAGCATCCAAGAAGTCCATAACCGCGGACGCGGCTATTCGAATAGATCATGTTAACCCTGCAGGGGTGTACTTCTTCACACACGCTCTCGCCACTTACCGCCGTGTACACGTCATGTATCTCGGCAACCTTCAAGCGGAAGCCTGGCAAGGGTGTTGGCCACGACCTAACTAACCACACAAGACTCTAGTCCAGGTTTATCGCCTATTCGGGTTCCCTCCGCAAGAAGATCCGCCCGGGGTGTCGCTCACGGCCCTAAACGATGTGAGCAGGGTTCCCAGGACAACTATCCGGGTGCCACTTGGTACACCATGCCACTGTGCCTAGTCTGTCCCAAGCCCACCTGGCTGGGTGCCACTTGGTAGACTACTAACACTACCTACAAACACCAGAAACTAGTTGCAACTCCTGGACAGAGATCAAGTTGGTTAATAAGCCGAGAGGGGTCGAGTTACCGGAACCCAATGTGTGGTAGTATCGAGTCATTGGACGACATACACAGAACTCAGTGCTTAAGGACGGTTCCAGTGAGACAACCCACCACGTACTCCTACATGGCCTCTCACCGCTACCTTTACCAAATCGTGTTCACACACTTAACTCTCAGCACCAGAACATATTGTAACACTCCAATTCATTCCCAATGAATCAGACCTGACACAACTCTAAGCAATAGCAGGCATAGCATGGTAGGAACACAACATGGCTCAATCAACTCCTACACATGCTAGTGGGTTTCAACTATTTACTATGGCAATGATAGGTCATGCAGAGGAATGGGTTCAACTACCACATCACAAACTAGCAGATGAATCGTTGATGTCCTAATGCAATACCTGAGAGCAGGAATGAGAGATTAGGATTTTATCAGAATGAACAAGGGGGTTTGCTTGCCTGGTAGATCAACAAGGGAGGCACTGCTTCACAGACAGGTACTCTGGAACGGTCTCCGGAGCAGGACCTATCGAGAAGGAACGGTGCCAACAATCAATACACAAGCATATGAAACAATATGATGCATGAACATGGCATGAAGATGTGATGCTGTTTGAGATAATGCAACTAGTATTCAATTTGAATGAAGTCCATTTGAACCAAGGGTTCAATGCAACTCCAAATTAAGCTCTTATATATGCCATTTTAGTGTTTTCTCATAAACAGCATGTATAAGTTGGTTTGTCATGCATGAAACTAGTACAAATGTATAGATTGCATTTTTCTGATAATTTTTCATATATAAATTATTTCAATCTGAGCTACGGTTGAATTTCTATGATTTTTTGAAGTTTTGCTAATTTTCTGGAATTTCCTGATTAATTTATATCCAGAAAAAGAATAACTGCATCAGCATGATGTCATGCCTGCGTCAGCAGGTCAACGGTGCTGACCAGGTCAAACCTGACGTGTGGGGTCCACACGTCAGTGACACAGTGTTAAACAAGGGGGTTTTACTAATCTAATTAAAAGATTAGGGCGCAGGGGCCCACTGTCAGCGTCAGGGGTTAGATTAGGTGATGATTAGGACTAAGCTAATCACCTGGCCAACGGGGCCCACCCGTCAGGCTGGCGAGGTCGTCGGCAGCGACCACAGGACGCGGCGGCGTCCGCGTTGGGGGCCACGGGGGCGGCGTTTGAGAGCACCGGGGCGTATCCCGGGCTCTCGCGCATCTAGTGGGGCAGGAAGGAGGAGGGGTGGCTGGAGCTTGCCGGACCGGAGCTCGGGGCGGCGGCTGGAGCTCGGGTCCACTCGAGTTTGTGGCTACGGCACGGGAAACGACGGTAAAACAGAGGGGAAACGGAGGCGAAGATGGCAACGGCGACGGCTCCACGGGGCGTCCGACGAGGCGCAGCTTGGCAGAGAGGACAAGGGCGACATGGCAGAGCTAGGGAGCGTGTCGGGGAGGCGAGGGGGAGGCGGTGGCTACGGTAACGACGAGCAGCGGCCACGGTGGCGTTCGGCCGTGCGCGTGGGAGAGAGACCAGGGGAGGGGAAGGAATGAGAGAGAGGGAGAGAGGTGCGGGGCGTCGTGGCGACGTCCAGGGCGTCCAGGGCGACGAGAGGGAGAAGCAGGAGGTGGCGGGAGAAGTGGCCACGGGCGAGCGCGCGCGCGACATGCACAGTGCCAGTAGGCACGAAGAAGAAGACAGAGGAGGCGGCGGGCTGGGCTGCTGCTGGGCTGCAATGTAACGGGCTGCACAGGGAGGTAAGCACAAGTAGGTTTTTCTATTTCCTTTTCTTTTCTATTTTTCTGACATTTGTTTTGATTTAGTAATATTACTAAATCATTTTATTTACTTATGCCAATTTTTATAGGAGCTATTTATAATATTCCAAAGCTCCTTAATAAATGGCATAATTTTTGGACATATATTATATATATGACATATATATATCCAATGCAAATAATTATGCATTAATTCCAAATGCCCAAAATAAATACCTATGAGCTCCTAAAAATATTGGCTTGATTTTTATCTCTGCCCAATATTTTCAGAGAGCAACATGAACATTTTCTTGGACCTTTTTGGAGCAATTTTTATCTGGGTCATTTCTAGAAATGATTCTGAGGGTTTCACAAATCCCCATTTCAAATTTAAATGGAATTTAAACATTATGCACAAACGACTAGCTAGTCTAGGTCATACCAGAACTAGGGATGTGACACGCGCCCCCAGGCAACACCCAGTGGCTTGGGTTCGGTGGGGGGGGGGATCGCCGGCTTTGAATTTGGCCCAAACCGGCACTAAACGAGGTCCTGGGGGCGCGACTGGGCCGATTTTCGGCCACCTGCGGTAATTTCTTTCCCTTTTTTCTTCTCCCAAAGATGCACGCTATTTATCTTCTCAAGGGGTCCGCGGTTTCTACCGCTCCTCCTTATTATCTTTTTCGGATCGTACCTACAGATGGCCCCCTTTTTTACGTGATTTTAGAAAGGGAACTGTTTGTGGCCGGGGCACCGGCCGAACCGTTGCGCCGGTCCAATCCATGCGCGCCTCCTCCCAGCCACTCGGCTAACGGCACGTAGGATGGGCCCCTGCCCACGTGGGTCTTCTCCCACCTTTTTCTCTTCTCCCCGTCGCTCCTCGCTCGTCTCTCTCTCTTTCTGTGCTCCTTCTCAGGCCCCGCTGCCTTGGCCAATCGTCATCGCCCGGAGGCCTCCCAGGCCGCCGCCGCCATGGGAATCAGCCGGTCCGGCTGTCCTCGGCCAGATCCGGTTGGTTCCGCGCCACCGGAGCTCTGCCTACCTCGTCACACCCGGCCACGCCGGACTACACCCGCGGCACAAGTTTGCTGGAACCGGCGGACGTCGAGGCTACAACCATGGTGTTTTTTGCTACCATCGACGAGCATCGATGCTACAACCCTCTCGGCGCAAGTTTGCTGGATCGAGGTTGCAACCATGGTCATCTTTTGCTACAACCGATGAGCCTCGGTGCTACAACCTGCATCAGTTTTTGCTACAAACAGTCACAGCGAGACGACGGGCGATGAGATTTTTGCTACAACCGTTATTGGTTTTTGCTACTACCGGCGACCTTTTTTGCTACATCAGTGACGGCGGACGACACGGCCGCTGGCATGGCATCCAGCAACCAGGCAAGGGGAGCTGCAACCATGGCCACAAGAGCTGGAACCGCAGTCCAGCGGAGCTACAACGGTGGTCCGGTGGAGCTACAAAGGCGACCCCCTGCTGCTGGGATGTTGCAACCGTTTGTTCGGCGAGTTGGAACCGTGGTGCAATGGAGCTGCAAGGTCCGACCTCTCTATTTTTGGGGATGATGCTACCTTGGACCGGCACAGCGAGATCGATGTTGGAACCAATCCAATGGAGCGCCGGCGACGCTGATCCACGGAGTTGCGGCGGCCACCACCAGCAGTGCTGGAACTGCCCATCGAGGAAGCTGGAAACGCCTGGCGAGTAAGTTGCAACCACTCGACCGCGACGGGAGCGCGGCGGCGCGGGCTGCCGATGAGGACGAGCACGACGGCGGGGGCGGCCGACGAGGATGAGTGTGACGGCGTGGGTGGCCGGCAAGCACGGGTGACCCAGGCGCGGCGCCGCGCAGCCGAGCGAGGGGATCGAGACGAGGAAGAAGCTGGGGGCAATTTTTTTAACTCCAGATCCAACAGCCGCGCGGCTCGCATCGAACGGCTAGGGGTGGACCGGCCGAAACTGTTCGGCTGATGCGCCGGCGCCTAGCATCGCTCTTTTAGAAATCTCTTTTGATCTGCTGATTTTTTTCCTTTTGAAGTTTTTTTTTGCGAGGGGTTTTCCTTTTGAAGTTACCTGCCGCTGATCTCTTTAGATATTATAAAAATAAGAGTTCTGATTCTCAAAAAAAATTAAGAGTTATAGTCCATAACATCTATGTCTATACTACTACTCCCTCCGTCCCATAACGTAATACGTTTTTTCGCACTAGTGTAGTGCTAAAAACGTCTTACATTATGGGATGGATGGAGTATTAAACAACAAGAACTTCTTTAAGCAAACCCACAAAGCGTACAAAGATCCAATACCACCGCACGATTAGGCCCACTAAAATCAATCTAACGGTTAGCCTTATCTTAAACCATTTTCTGCGTGCACTTAGCAATTTACATTGACTGTCCGTACTCCACCGTGGAGCAAACTATGAAACTCCACGCCACGGCAATTAGGAAACTAATAATTATGGGTGCATCCTATTGTAGGAAACTACGTTGGAGAAAAATATGAAACTCCACGCCTCGGCAATTAGGAAACTAATAATTACGGGTGCATCCTATTATAGGAAACTAAATCAGAGTGCATACATCCTATTAGTAAAATAATCTGAGACAAATCCATCCTATTAAAAAACTCATCTTGGACGCATCCATTCTATTAGGAAGCTTAGCGCGAGCCGATTGGTGCCATCATGCACGGTAGCCACGATGGGGGAAGCAAGAGGAGCTTCGTCTTACTTCGGGAACACACGTGCTGTCGCCGCCATCGTCTTCTGCCTGGAGGCCAGACGCTCTTCTGCCGCTACTGCAATGACTCTATCCACTTCCAGGGCATGCTCTCCGGCAACCGTCGGTATCCGCGTCGACTTCAACTCCGTTCGCAACACCCACGCCGACAACAACCCACCATAGACGTCCTCCAAGTCCAAGCCGCCAACTGCCGTCGTCCCTAGGGCGGCACCCGTCTCGGTCGTGGCGCAGGATGTGTCATCATTGTCGTTCCTGCCGCTGTCCTACTGGGCCGTCGAGGACCTCGTGTAGTTCTTCCTACGTGCACAGTCGAGGGCACAGAAGGTCTATCACAAATCAATCAGGTGAACCTCTAATTGGATGTGGGGGTATTCTGCAATTTGCACGACTAATACTGCACTTTTGGCACTTGGAGGTGGGTCAAAAATTATTGATCTACAATTTCATCTATCAACCAATCTTCCTCTGATGCAGTCTAGAAATAAAAAATTGGGACATGAAGAAATTGCAATTCCAGAGTTTAATTAATCATTTGATAATTCCTTTGGGAAATACATGTGATCTAGAGCATGAAAATCATTCTCATATATACTCCCTCCGTTCCAAAATATATGTCTTTTTAGATATTTCAATGCGGACTACATACGGAGTAAAATTAGTGAATCTACATTCTAAAGTTGTCAGTATACATTCGTACATAGTGCGTATTGAAATCTCTGAAAGGACTTATATTTTGGAACGAAGGGTGTAGATATAGGAAGAATGGGACTGATTTTAAGAGTGTGTTTGTTTAGACCTTTATACTTACAATGCAATTCATATTTAGACCAAGAATAGAATTTGACTACATGTATAAGTTTGGCTGGTTGAGAAATTTGAATTCAGTATCTCTCATAAAGTGTCTATTCAGTGGGTGCACGTGCATTACATATTAAATAAGAATCGTGGGGCTTCAAGCAATCTAGAATTATAGATTTGGGATTATCTTAGGTTGCTAATTTAGCTGAACTGAAAATGTGTGATTAGATATGGCACGTACATAAGAATGCAACAATCTTGTCTGACAAAGTAGGATCAAGAGGGATACTGAAGAAGTCAAGATGCAGAGGCTCTATTTCCCATGATTACTTCTCTTTTTCATGTGATACGGTCCAGTTTAATGCATATGGTCGTACGAAGTAAAGCCCAAAGAAGCCGACATGAAAAAGAGAAGTAATCATGGGAAATAGAGACTCTGTATCTTGACTTCTTCAGTATCCCTCTTGATCCTACTTTGTCAGACAAGATTGCTGCATTCTTATTTACGTGCCATATCTAATCACACATTTTCAGTACAGCAAAATCGGCAACTTAAGATAATCCCAAATTTATAATTCTAGATTGCTGGAAGCCCCGTGATTCTTATTTAATATGTAATGCATGTGCACCCACTGAACAGACACTTTATGAGAGATAGTGAATTCAAATTTCTCAACAAGCCAAACTTATGCATGTAGTCAAATTCTAATCTTGGTCTAATACGAATCGCATTGTAAGTATACAGGTGTAAACAAACACACTATTACAATCAGTCTCATTCTTCCTATATCTACTCCCTTCGTTCCAAACTATAAGTCCTTTTAGAGATTCCAATATGGACTATGTATGAATGTATATAGAAAACTTTAGAATGTAGATTCACTCATTTTACTCCGTTACCTCCTCCACGTCCACCAACTCTGACCCGTTCGCCGATGCCAACTCTCTCGACGTCAATGACATACGCAACCTCAACATCTTCGAGTGGGTGCCGGTTCGTCTCTCGCAGGCGGACTCCTCCTACTACATGTGGTAGACGTATTTGTCCCTCGTGTTCCGGCAGTATCACCTCATCGACCACATGGACGACACCGTCGACTCCAGCCTTGTCCTCGAGTTTCATGACTGGTCCACCATCGACAACAAAATCATCCGCTGGTTCTTCCTCACCATCTCGCCGGACCTCTTCCAGAGGATCGTGCAGGACGGTGACGATGCCTGCGCCGTGTGGACCAAGCTGAACGGGCTCTTCACCAATAACCAGCTCCAACGTCGCGATTTTTGGGAGCAATAGTATTTTGGGTGTCACCAGGACAACACCTCCGTCGACGATTATTGTCGCCGCCTGAAGAGTCATGCTGACGAGCTCTGGGATATTGGTGCGAAGATCGATGATGACCTCCTCCTCAACACGCTCACCGCCGGGCTCAACGAGGACTTCGGCAACACCGCGGCGAACCACAGCCTCATCCCCAACCCGTCCTTCACCAAGTTCGTTACATACCTCTGCTTGGAGAAGCAGCGGATGAATCAGGTGAAGGCGCGGGCCATCCATACCGCCCTCGCCGCCGGCACCACCCGCGGCGGCTCCTCGGTGCCTCCAGCCACGCCCCCGCCGCAACGCCACCCGGCGTCGTTCCCAGGGCCACCGCCATACCCGGCCACCCAGTAGCCGGGGGTGCTCCCGCTGACCTATGGGTCGCCCACCCCTCCCGCCAAACGGCATCGCGGGGCCGGCGTGGGGCCGCCGCTGCGGCCAGCAGCAGTAGCCTCAGGGCATCGTCCCACCTCGTCAGCCACAACATCAGTTCCAGGTGCCACCTCCGTGGGCCACCTGCTACAACATCAGTTCCAGGTGCCACCTCCGCTGCGGCCTGCTATCGGTGTCAAAACCGGCGGATCTTGGATAGGGGGTCCTGAACTGTGCGTCTAAGGCTAATGGTAACAGGAGGCGGGGGACACAATGTTTACCCAGGTTCGGGCCCTCTCGATGGAGGTAATACCCTACTTCCTGAATGATTGATCTTGATGATATGAGTATTACGAGAGTTGATCTACCACGAGATCGTAGAGGCTAAACCCTAGAAGCTAGCCTATGATTATGATTGTTGTTGTCCTACGGACTAAACCCTTCGGTTTATATAGACACCGGAGGGGGCTAAGGTTACACAGAGTCGGTTACAGAGAAGGAGATCTACATATCCGAATTGCCAAGCTTGCCTTCCACGCAAAGGAGAGTCCCATTCAGACACGGGACGAAGTCTTCAATCTTGTATCTTCATAGTCCAACAGTCCGGCCAAAGCATATAGTCTGGCTGTCCGAGGACACCTTAATCCCGGACTCCCTCAGTAGCCCCTGAACCAGGCTTCAATGATGATGAGTCCGGCACGCAGATTGTCTTCGGCATTGCAAGGCGGGTTCCTTCTCCGAACACTCGATAGAAGATTTTGAACACAAGGATCATGTCCGGCTCTGCAAAACAAATTCCACATACCACCGTAGAGAGCACAATATTCCACAAATCTAATCTGCTGACAACTTTTCATAGCGTAACATCACGCTATGGTCGGGTTACTACGAACCGTTTTTCCCAGCCTGCCAGTACACGTGTTGCGAAGCGGTTTTATTGGCGGGTCTTATCGAAGCAGAGATCGTGTCCCCCATATCACGGGATTCTCATCAATACAGGTGTGGGTAACCCAACCGCGCTGTTAATATGACTCCTCGATTTTACGCAAGTTCCAAACGGCCACGCGGGGGATGCTTGATATCCGTCCTCTTTATAAAGGGGCCGAGGCCTGCCTTTTCTTCCCACGCTCGATCCTTCCTGTCCCCCACCTCGAGCTCCAACACCCAAGGCTTAAGCTAAGCGCTTCGGACTTTCAACCATGTCCGTATCCAACCTTCAAGGATGGTGGATGGCCTCCTCTGTCACAGAGGAGGACATCAAGAAGCTTAGGGAGGCCAGGTATCTCACCGCGGAAATCCCGCACAGGCTACCTGCTCAAGGGCAGGTCATCCCCACTCCCGAACCCAACGAGAGTGTCGTATTTATTTCCCACTTCCTCTGAGGGCTAGGTTTTAGTCTTGATCCCTTTGTGAGAGGGCTCATGTTCTATTACGGGCTAGATTTCCATGATCTAGCTCCGGATTCCATACTTCATATCTCATCATGTACCGTCATGTGTGAAGCCTTCCTCCTCATCACCCCCACTTCGGCCTATGGCTCAAGACCTTCAATGTGAGGCCAAAGATGATTGACGGGAGTCACGCGGAGTGCGGAGGCGCTATAATAAGCAAAGGCGCCGACGCCGCATGGCCAAAGGGTTCCTTCATGGAAGTTTCTGACATATCACAAATGGAGTGGTTTTACATCACAGCTCCCCAAGGTACAAAGTGGGCGGCCGCTCCAGCGTTCCGCTCGGGCCCTCCACCTCAACTGACATAATGGGTCAATAAGGGGCTGGACTGGGAGCCAGTCAACGATGTGCTGACACTACAAAACCGCATCGAGACCTCCTTTAGAGGGATGTCAGTCTTGGCAAGGTAATGCAAGTAATGCTGGTTCGTCGGGTCCTGCCATGCCAACGTCGATCTCTCCGCATGTGGGAGTTCAACCCGGAAGGACCGCGAACCATTCAACAATTCTTCGGCGTGACGCTCAAAGAGATGTATGGATTGTTCTGAGGATCACAAATAAAGTGTACTGACACCACCAAGGATGTGGGTCTCAACTGCAACTGTCCGGATACCCAAGTAAGTAGTCCCGCTACCGAACATGCCATTCTTTATGTTTGCTACAACATCATTATGAAAAATTGCTCCTCTGCCAGGACTGGACGAGAAAGGCAGAGAGGATCAAGTGTTCGGCCCCCCTTCCCGAAGGATCGCCAGATCCTTTATTAACCAGGATGCTTGAGCGCGCAACGTATCAGATGCCATCAGGAGAAGATGAGGGGAGGAATAGAGAAGCCACAGGCGGGCTTCATACTTTACACATCCAAATCGGGGGAGTAAGTGCCTCCGTGAAGGAGGATAATCGGGGAGGCGAATCTAAAATCCCCTCTCCTCACAGGAAGAAAAGGGCCGCCTCTGAGGACTTGGAACCGAAGGTTTCGAAACGAGGGAAGAAACCCTCGCCAGTGGGCCCTGCCCTAGAGGGCGTCCTTACCGCAAAGCGCCCGCAAGGGGGCCAGCCCTCAACCGAGCTATAAGTAAAAAAGGTACTTTGGTAAATATATCCTGTTTTATCTCTGAGAATAATAACCGAGACATATATCTTGCAGCCCGGCTCATAGCCCTTCTCCATAGAGTTCGTCTTCGCGGGATCTTCTTCCGGAGATGATGGAGAGTGAAATGCCTCCTCCTGCCTCCCCGCCACATGGGGCGGACGACCCCGAGGTGTCGTCACGGAGGATTTCTCCTGATCCGCCAAGGCCAGAAGTTAATACTCCGGCTGTCCGAAGTCCAGAGTATTCGGCTCCCAAGGAGTGCAACAGAAAGAGTCCAGGATTGTCCGACACACGAATGGACACACTGATGGGTCTTCTGGAGCGAGCGGTTATCTCAGAGATGCAGCATACCTTAATGGGTACGGTGGTTGAGAGGATTTCATCCGCCAAAAGCGGTTTGAATGAAGCTTTTACGAGCCTGCTAAGAGGCTTTGAGGTACGCAAAAATAATATATGTATTTTTGACGGTACCGCACATGCTAGGTGTGCTCTATATAGATAGAAGCCCCTGAGACTCTGGTTGCCATCCAGAGGTGGCAAACAGAGGATAATAGTCCCAGGTAATGATCACGCTGCTTTTATGTGCAGGCGGCTGAGGGCCCGGCGGCGGACTGGACTGCTGATTTTGCCGAACTGAAGCGGCAGCTTGACGTGGCGGATGCCGACATCGCTCTTGTTAACAAGCGGCTTGTCGAGGCCCAGGGTATGTATTTTCGGCTT
Source organism: Triticum dicoccoides (assembly GCF_002162155.2). NCBI lineage: Eukaryota > Viridiplantae > Streptophyta > Magnoliopsida > Poales > Poaceae > Triticum > Triticum dicoccoides. The sequence goes on along the minus strand of NC_041385.1, from coordinate 782,429,016 downwards.
GTCAGCAAATGTTAAGAGGAGCATGATGCTAGTATCTATAATATGCTATGACTGTAGATGGAGCTGCTGCCGTGGAGACCCTTCAGGTGGAGCTTGCCCGAGCCAAGGAACAAGCCCGAATAAGTGATGCGGCCGCCCTGTAGGCGGTCGAAGAGTTAAGAGCCGAACAGGCTGCTCATCGCCAGAGCAAAGAAAAGATAGCCAAGATGGTTGTTGAGCTGAAAGATGCCGCCGGCCGCTATGAGCTTCTTGAAAAGGAAAGCCAAGCGAAAGCGGCTGACCTGAAGAAGGCCCTGAAGTAGCCAAGAAAACCCGCTCTGAAATTAGAGGGATAAGGGAGGAGCTTCGTGAAGGCGGAGATATCACGGCTGGGAGGCCCTTTTTGTTGCGGATGAAGTTCGGAGATCAGAAGTATGCCCCTCTGGATCTGTTATGGAGTGCTGCAGATGTGTATGCGGACTTGTCAAAGAGTGCTGCTGATGCGACGGAATTTTACAAAGATCGGAAAGACCACGAGCTAGAAAGGTTGTTCTGGTTGCAGTTCGGTGCCCCGACGCGTCCGCTGCCTTTGAATGAGAAAATGGTCGCATGGGCCGAGCTCCATAGGTTGTCCGGGCTTGCTATGAGGTCTGTCGTGGGTCATCTTTGGCCAAAAGGACCAAGGTCAGACAATTATTTTGGTTTGGTGCAACAATTCCTTGGTGCTGTGTCGCATATCGACGCTGTGAAGAGGTCGGCGTCCATGGAGGGTGCGCGGATGGCTCTTGCCCGTGTTAAGACATACTGCGCAGGGATGAAGGCCACCGCTATTGCAACCCGGGGTCTGATGACCCACAAGTGTAGGGGATCTATCGTACTCCTTTCGATAAGTAAGAGTGTTGAATCCAACGAGGAGCAGAAGGAAATGATAAGCGGTTTTCAGTAAGGTTTTCTCTGCAAGCACTGAAATTGTAGGTAATAGATAGTTTTGTGATAAGATAAATTGTAACGAGCAACAACTAAATAAAGTAAATAAAGTGCAGCAAGGTGGCCCAATCCTTTTGTAGCAAAGGATAAGCCTGGACAATTTCTTATAATGAGAAATGAGCTCCCGAGGACACATGGGAATTATCGTCAAGCTAGTTTTCATCACGCTCATATGATTCGTGTTCGGTACTTTGATAATTTGATATGTGGGTGGACCGGTGCTTGGGTACTGCCCTTACTTGGACAAGCATCCCACTTATGATTAACCCCTATTGCAAGCATCCGCATCTACAAAAAAAGGATTAAGGTAAACCTAACCACAACATTAAACATATGGATCCAAATCAGCCGCTAACAAAGCAACTCATAAACTAGGGTTTAAGCATCTGTCACTCTAGCAAACCATCATCTACTTATTACTTCCCCATGCCTTCCTCTAGGCCTAAATAATGGTGAAGTGTCATGTAGTCGACGTTCACATAACACCACTAGAGGAAAAGACAACATACATCTCATCAAAATATCGAACGAATACCAAATTCACATGACTACTAATAGCAAGACTTCACCCATGTCCCCAGGAACAAACGTAACTACTCACAAAGCATATTCGTGTTCATAATCAGAGGAGTAATAATATGCATAAAGGATCTGAACATATGATCTTCCACCAAGTAAACCAATTAGCAACAAGTACAAGGAGTAATCAACACTACTAGCAACCCACAGGTACCAATTTGTGGTTTGGATACAAGAGATGAACTAGGGTTTTGAGAGGAGATGGTGCTGGTGAAGATATTGTTGGAGATTGATCCCCTCCCAATGAGAGGATCATTGCTGATGACGTTGGTGATGATTTCCCCCTCCCGGAGGGAAGTGTCCCCGGCAGGACAGCTCCGCCGGAGCTCTAGATTGCTTCCGCCAAGGTTCGGCCTCGTGGCGGCGGAGTTTTGTCCCGTAAGCTTACCCACGATTTTTTCCAGGGTAAAAGCCTCCACCACGTTACATATGGTGGAGCGCCGGACTCGTCTAACCGTGTCCGTGGTCTTGACGACCGACTGTTTATTCTGGTTGGAGGGGTCGTTCAGTGTTCGGCTGCTATAGCTGCCACATATTCTTCCGCACATAAGGAACGCTCTGTATTTCCGCTAACTGGGATGACGCCACATGGACCGGGCATCTTAAGTTTAAGATAAGCATAGTGTAGTACAACATTAAAACGAGCGAAGGCCGTTCTCCCGAGTACTTGGGGTAGCCGCTTCAGAATGGAGCGATGTCAAAGATTAGTTCTTCACTTCTGAAGTTGTCGGGAGAACCGAATACAACCTCTAGTACTAGAGAGCCAAGGCAGCGGGCCTCGACGCCTGGTATTACTCCTTTAAAAGTAGTATTGCTTTGGCCGATTCTTGACGGGTCTATCCCCATTTTGCGAAAAGTTTCCTGATATATCAGGTTGAGACTACTACCGCCGTCCATAAGGACTCGGGTGAGATGGTATCCGTCAATTATTGAGTCGAGCACCAAGGCAGCCGATCCTCCGTGTCGGATACTAATCGGATAATCCTTGCAATCGAAGGTGATCGGACAGGCCAACTAGGGATTGAACTTTGGGGCTACGGGCTCTACAGCGTATACGTCTCAGAGTGCGCGTTTGCGCCTTCTCTTTGGTATGTGAGTTGCGTAAATCATATTCACTGTTTTGACTTCTGGTGGGAATTTTTCTGTCCCCCAGTGTTTGGCTGGCGAGGCTCATCCTCGTCTTCACTTGGCGTCTCCCTGCCTTTGTGTTCGGCGTCTAGTTTGCCGGCCTGCTTGAAAACCAAGCACTCTCTGTGGGTGTAATTGGCAGGTTTTTCGGAAGTGCCATGAATCTAACATTATTTGTCTAGAATCTTATTTAGGCTGGACGGTCCATCTCTGCTGCCTTTAGATGGCTTTTTTCATTGACCGGGTCGAGAGCCCCTGAATCCGACGTTGACCGTCGTGTTATTAGAGCGGTCTTCATTGTTTTGACGCTTATTTTTATTGCGTCGCAGCTTCCCATTGCCGTCCCTGACTTCGGATGTGCCTGGGTCATTGGTGCCGCTACGGGCCAGCCAACTGTCCTCGCCTGCGCAAAAGCGGACCAGCGTCATGGCCGGATTATTTGTTTGTGCTGCTCCGCCCCAGGACACAAAGGTTTTAATTGCCCGTCAATACTGCGGGCTTCTTTGAATGGCACTGTTGGTATGGGATCGGATTATGAAAATATAGTCAAATCCTCTCAGTCTGGGCAGCAAATCAATTTTCCTTCCATGGAAAAAACTTACCCATTGCCGACGCCCAGGGGCCAACCAACCTCCACCGTCCGATGCTCCGCATGCGGCCGCTATGGACATCTGGTGCAATCTTGCTGGCGACGCCCCTGGGCCCAGGGATGGCATTGGCGACCAAAAACCCTAGCTCCCGCCTTTGATGCCCCGCATTCTCCCCCATTGCCCGCCCCGCTTCCCAAGGATGCAGAGTGCTCTACTCTAGCACCACCACCACCACAAACCACTGCAGCCGCCGTCGCCATCACCGCCGCGCCCCCAACAATGGCCAACTACCCCGTCAACCCCCTCCCCTTCCTCCCGGCTGGCTGGTCCATTGAGCCAGGGCCTGCGGATCACAAGGTGAGGGCGGACATGGCGGTCAATCCCATCCCGCCATTGAACAACAATTTCCTCGACATCGCTGAGGCTGGCAGATTTGTTCCTCTGCAACTTCGGGAGGACCTCCGCAACACCATTGATGGCCTGCTTCACGAGTCTGGACTGCACACCACCGATTCATCTGACCATCCTCTTGGAATTTATGTTCGCCTTTGCTAATTCCTTCATCAGAGATACTGCAGTCAACATCACCTTCCAGCTTGATGAGGAAGATCTAGTGATTTCTTTTGTGCGTCATAATGCTGCTCTCAATATGCGCAACACCACATATGGTCCTGAAGTTTGGTTACTTTATATGGGTTTGCCTGATGACTATCAGACATCATTTTAACTTCAGCGTTCGGTGGATGACTATGGCAGATTAGTTTCTTGGAACAGTCCGTTCTGCTAAAAGTCCGAGTCATTCATATGCGCTTCATACCTAAGAGCATTGTCATCCGTCAGTTAGGAGGAGATAGAGCTTGTTGGACTGCCGCTGTTTATATTCTCCGTGGTGAAGACTGGAATGCACATGACCCTGAGGTCCCAACTGCTGATGAAGAACCTCCTCCAGCCAACGGGGTGCCGCATCCCATGTTTGGGGAGGGCCTCACAGCAGAGCAGCTTTACCAACAGCAACTGCAAAATTGGTTGCTTCAGAATGGGGTTGGTAATGACCAGGCTCCGCACCATCCTCCTCAGCAAGATGGACCCCAAGAGGCTTAGTGGGATCCATGGCCGCAGATCCCGGCTCCACAAATGCCAGCTGCCCTGGTTAACTTCCAGGCATGGCTTGCTGCTCAGGGTCTCCACATGCAAGATGGCATCCTGCCTGAAGACAATGTCACTGACAGCCTGAACTCTGCATGGTTTGAAACTAGTTCCTCCGCTAGCACTCAGGCATCCTCGCTGGGCTCCAACAATCAAGTTTGCACTCTGCTTGTCGCTCCACCTGTGCTCCATAACGTTATCAATGTGGATGTTATTGTCTCTGCAAAAATTTGAACGTCAGAATTTCTGTTGAAGGCAATGAGCTTGCTACCGCATATCTCTCCAGATCAATAATGTCTGTTGTGATTGCCTACAGGCCCTGGAGCGCTGGATATGGTCTGCCTCCTTTAGAATTTTAGACGCCTTCGCCTCGGAGCATTCTACAGGTTGCTGACCAGGAGGCCACCCACCTGCTTTGCTTCTCTGCTTGTATCCTGCCCGCTGCCCCGGCTGCTTGCTCGGTGCATCTGATTGAACTGGCTCCTGAAGAAGGGGTTCCTAGCATGCTCCAGTCCGAGATCTCTGGCTCTCTTCCATCTGCAACTGAAACTGTTACTGCTTCAGATCTTGAACCATAAAACAATGCTGATCCCGTTGATGATATACTTATGCTGGTGCCAGTTTCTAGTTTGAATGATGGGCCTCCACTCGTTGCTCATGAAACTTTGGGGGAGGGTTCTGACTTGGGCCTAGCCCAAGTTCTGTCGGATGCGCCTGGCCCATCGACTGCACGTCCATGTCGCTCCAAGCTCAAGGTTCATGTCGTCACCACTGAAGTCAGGCGCAGCACCAGGTCGACGCGCTTTGATGGATTCAGGGTGCCACAAATCTCTGATGTGCGCCCTACTGTTTCAAAGCTGAAGCCACGGGTGGTACCTTCTGCTGCTACCAGCTCTAGCTCGGTGCCCATGGATCAGGCTCCACCTCCAACTTCCATCCGCACCATGCAGGAGATTCGCGTTGTCCGCTGCGCTATCCCACCCCAGGAGCTCACGGAAGCCGCTCTGGTTGCTCCTGAAGAGACGGCTACCATCCACAATGGCCAGGTGGATGGATCCTCTTCTTCTGCTTAAGCTTGAAGCCCCTGATGCCACTTTTGCGTAGCTAGAAATTCCATGTTGGAATGTGCGCGGTTTAAATTCAGAAAAAAAGTTGCTAGCGCTGTCGAACGCGATATCTATTAGTGGTTGTGCCATCGTTTGCTTGCAGGAAACTAAAAAAACTTTCATCGATCTTGCATTTATTAAAACCTGCTGCCCTAAGCGCTTCGATAAATTTGCTTATATTCCTTCTCGTGGGGCCTCGGGTGGTTTACTCACAGTTTGGAACAGCTCCATCTTCTCGGGGACTGTGGTTGTTCAAGAAGATTTTGCTTCAGGAATTCAATTCAGAAGCACAATATCTGCACAAGCTTGGACTCTTTACAACATCTATGGTCCCTGCACAGGGCCCTCTAGGGACATGTTCACTCAATGGCTTTATGATAGAAATATCCAGACATCTGAAGACTGCTTATTCCTTGGAGATTTCAATTACATTAGAGGGCCAGAAATTCGTAACAAACTGGGAGGTGATGTTAAAGATATGTCAACCTTTAATGACATTATCCACAAGCTTAACCTAGTGGAGTTGCCCATTAAAGGCAGACTATACACCTGGAGTAACATGCAAAATGATCCCCTTCTCGAGCAACTTGATTGGTTTTTTACATCCACTCATTGGACTAGTGTTTACCCAACACAATGGTAAAACCTCTTTGTAAACCCACCTCGGATCACACACCCTGTGTGGTAAACATTGAGACAAAAGTTCCTCGGGCCAAGCTCTTCAGGTTTGAATCCTATTGGCTGTTGCACCCTGGATTTATGGATGTGGTCAAGAGGGTTTGGGATAAACCTATTGCTACGTACAATGCGGCTACGGTCCTATGTCGAAAGTTTAAGAATCTTCGACAAGAGCTCAAGGTTTGGAGTAAAAGCATTTCTCGGTTATCTGTGGCTATTGAAAACACGAATAAAACACTAGCTAATCTAGATGATTTGGAAAATCAACGGGACCTTACACTGCTTGAGAGCAACTTCCGCAAGATCATCAAAAATCATCTCCTTCAGTTATTGGACTAGCAGAGGCAGTACTGGAAGAAACGTTGCACCATCCAATGGGTTCAATTTGGCGACGAAAACACAAAGTTCTTCAAGCAGTGGCCACCGAAAGATATCCCAGAAATAACATGCAAATCTCCAAACTCCTGATGGGCTCATAGTGGAAGATCATAATGGCAAAGAGGCACTACTCTTCCATGCATATTCGGACAGACTAGGTACCTCTAGCCCCAACCATATGCACTTTGATCTACCTTCTCTGATACGGCCTCATGCAAACTTGGATCATCTCACGCTACCTTTCACGCGTGAAGAAATTGATGGGGTCATTAAAGAAATGCCGAGTGGTAGGGATGATTTTAGTGGACTTTTTCTCAAAGCTTGTTGGCCAATCATAAGAGATGATTTCTACTCGTTGTGTGATCAATTTCATGCAGGAACACTTAATCTGCAGAGCATTAATGATGGTTTAATTACTCTGATCCCAAAGAATGGGTCTCCCTCCACAGTTACTGATTACAGGTCAATAACACTACTCAACTGCTGCCTTAAACTCATTACTAAGCTCCTGGTCAACCGTCTGCAAAAGGTTATTCTGCAAATTATTCACCGCAACCAATATAGTTTCATTCGTGGGAGATCTATACAGGACTGCCTCGCTTGGACTTTCCAATACATCCACCAATGCCAAGCTTCTAAACGGCCAATAGTTCTGCTTAAACTTGATTTTGCCAAAGCATTTGACACCATAGAACATGACCCCGTGATCATCATTATGAGGCATATGGGCTTTAATGAGAAGTGGTTGTCTTGGATAAACTCAATTTTATGTTCTGGCAGATCTTCGGTACTCCTTAATGGTGTCTCGGGCAGACAATTCCATTGCAAGCGTGGGGTCCGACAGGGTGATCCTCTATCTCCACTTATTTTCGTCCTGGCGGCTGACCTACATCAGTCTGCAATCAATGAAGCTTATAGGGAAGGTAAAATCCAGCTTCCCTTTACATCTCATGGAAACATGGACTACCCTATTGTGCAGTACGCCGATGACACGATTCTCCTTATGCCCACTTGCCCCCTACAAGCATTGATTATCAAAGACATTCTAACCAAGTATGCTTAGTCCATCGGTCTTAAGTTCAATTTCCACAAGTCAAAAGTCATTCCAATTAACTTGGACGCTGCTTTATCTGCACAGCTGGCTGCTATCTTTGAGTGCTCAATTGGTACCATGCCCTTCATCCTATCTTGGTCTTCCTCTGGGCACATCCCGACCTACCATTAATGACTTCATGCCCCTGGTTAGTACAATTGAACGAAGTTTGTCCTCCACACTGTCGCTCATGTCCCATGCTGGCAAGTTAACGCTCCTCAACTCCACGGTCACCTTGCTCCTCATATATGCAATGTGCATGTTGCGCTTTCCACCCAAGCTCATTGAGCTGCTGGACAAAATTAGGCGCAGGTGTCTTTGGATCAAGAAGACTGAAAAGGGCGACAAATGTAACTCTTTGGCGGCATGGGATTTGGTTTGTAAACCTAAAAATATGGGAGGACTTGGCGTTCTCAACCGTCGTATACAAAATGATGCACTGCTCTTGAAATTCCTGCATAAATTCTACAATAAGTTGGATATCCCTTGGGTGCAACTAACTTGGGACTCGTACTACGCCCAGAAAATCCCTCATGCTTGTGATCCAGTTGGCTCGTTCTGGTGGAAAGACATACTCAAACTAACTCCTATGTTTAGGGGGATTTCCAAAGTCAATATTGTTTGTGGCACTACAACTTTGTTTTGGAAAGATTTATGGGCAGGACAACTTATTCAAGACTCCCACCCTCGGGCCTTCTGACACTCTTTAAACGAAGATGTTTCTGTCAAGGATTTCTTGGGGAGCACGTCGCTGGGGGAAGCGTTCCACCTTCCATTGACCCCTCAAGCGCTGGAGGAGGTCCGGGAGATGCAAATTATTGTGTCTCATCTTCAACCCTCCACGGCTGCCTCGGATGTTTGGCACTACTCATGGGGCAAGGACAGCTACAAATGAACTGACTACTATAAATTCGTCTTCAAGGACGTCCAAGCCAACCAAGTTTTTTGCTGGATCTGGAAATCTAAATGCACAATGAAGTTGAAGGTTTTGGCCTGGCTTCTTTTCCAAGACTGGCTCAATATAAGGAACATGTTGAAAAGAAGACACTACAACATAGGGGATGATCACAACTGCCTCTTGTGTGGAATGACCATTGAGGAAACAGTGGAGCACATGATCTTCACATGTTCTTTCAGCAAGCTTTGCTGGGACAAACTTGGGATTAATTGGGAGCCTTTCCATGGCCGTTTGCAAGCTATTGAGGCCCAAATAATCAATCATCCCACTCCCATGTTCTTGGAACAATTCATTGTGGCATCCTGGAGTATTTGGAAGGAGAGGAATAACAAGCACTTTACAGCAATACAACCATCCTTCAACTCTTGGCTAGACAGATTCAAATGGGTCTTTGGGCTTGTTCAATATAGAGTAAAAGAGGAGTGTTGGACCTTTGTACTTGACTATGTACACTCCCTGTAGTAGCACCTCCAAGTTACTCTCTCTTCTCTTGTCACAAAGTTGAAAAGATTGTATTATCTCCCCCTCACCATGTAAATATTCATTGTACAGTGTGTGTTCTTTCTTTAATATATTAACACAGTAGGAGTCTTTCCTACTGTTCATGGTCAAAAAAAAGCAGGTCATGAGGCTTGTTAGGGCTGGCATTGTCCTCGGCTTTTCCAGGCCAAGGTGTTTGGCAAGCCATTCGTCCCAGACACTATGCTTGAAAGCAGCTAAGGCTTCGGCATCCGAGCAATCGACGATTTGATTCTTCTTAGTGAGAAATCTATTCCAAAGCTTACGGGCTGACTCTCCGGGTTGTTGGATTATGTTACTTAAATCATCTGCATCCAGAGGTCGGACATAGGTCCCTTGAAAATTGGCCCTGAAAGCATCCTCAAGTTCCTCCCAACTTCCAATTGAGTTTTCGGGGAGGCTTTTCAACCAGGGCCGAGCTGGTCCTTTCAACTTGAGGGACAGGTATTTGACAGCGTGGAGATCATCTCCACGAGCCATGTGGATGTGAAGGATAAAGTCCTGAATCCAGACCCCTGGGTTTGTTGTTCCGTCATATGCTTCTATGTTCACGGGTTTGAATCCCTCTGGAAATTCATGATCCAGCACCTCGTCGGTGAAGCACAGGGGGTGCACAGCACCCCTGTATTTGGATGTTTCATGGTATGCTATCAACGGTTGTTGTGTTTGGCGTTGATTCCTAGCTGGTATTCGATCAATATGATTGTTTTGGTAGCTGTGATCCTGTGCCGAAGCACGCTTCCTAGATCCATAGATGGACCTGGCCATACCGGATTTTTTGTCCAGGAGCTCACGTAAATCGTGTGCTGACTTGTGTGCGGCATCATTAGCCGCCCTGTCGCGACCACGGGGTGGTCGGTATGGCTTATCGGCCATTTTATTTTTCGGCTAAATGGGCTCTATAGCCTCGTCGTCGAATTCGGGCAGCAGCTTGCGCTTTGGATAGCTCTTTGTGTGGCGATCATCACCGTATTATTCTTCAGTGTCAAGCACCTTGTTCCATCTGAGGTTGAGCATATCCTGCGCGGCCTTAAGCCTTTGCTTTTGCTTCTTCAAGCTCCTCGCGGTCGCAATAAGCCTTCTATGGAGGTTCTCTTGTTCCAAGTGTTTTTCCGGGATGATGAGTGCATCGTCGTCCGGACTGTTCTCCTCTGCGGAGATAGGTTGACGAATTTTACCCTTAGGATCGGCGTCATCAGACGTCGGCTCCGGACTATGTTCACCGTCCCCTGGCTCATCCTGCTCCATCGCTGGGTCCATGGGATTGTCGTTTCCTTTGGAGTTGACCAAGGTATTATTCTTTCTTGCGCTGTTATCGCTGTTTTTATTGTGGCGGGATTTAGAGTGGCGCCTATGTCGTCACTTTCATAGCTGCTTGATGGGATTGTCCTCTGTTGCGTCCTTGCCATTGCTTTCTAGCGACCCGTGGGCGGTAGTTCCTGTTCGTCCACCATGTATAGATCATATGATGAGGTGGCTGTCTAGCGACCCGTGGGCGGTAGTTCCTGTTCGTCTCCAGCATCATCGTCCGTACCTTCGATGTCTTCAGAGTCGAAGTCAAGCGTGTCGGCTAAGTCATCGACAGTGGCTATGAAGTGGGTGGTGATAACCCACAAGTGGGTGGTGATACCTTCGATGTCTTTTTTAATTTTTATTTTTTTTAATCCAGAGTTTCATCCCGACTTGTGGGGGAATCATAGTCTCCATCGTCCTTTCCTCACTGGGACAATGCTCTAATAATGAAGATCATCACACTTTACTCATTTACAACTCAAGAATTACAACTCAATACTTAGAACAAAATATGACTCTATGTGAATGCCTCTGGTAGTGTACCAGGATGTGCAATGAATCAAGAGTGACATGTATGAAAGAATTATGAGTGGTGGCTTTGCCACGAATACGATGTCAACTACATGATCATGCAAAGAAATATGACAATGACGAAACGTTTCATAATAAACGGAACGGTGGATAGTTGTATGGAAATATATCTCAGAATGGCCATGGAAATGCCGTAATAGCTAGGTATGGTGGCTGTTTTGAGGAAGGTATATGGCTGGTGTATGGTACCGGAGAAAGTTGCCGTAATAGCTTTGCCAACTTAAAGGTGTCCCATCATAAGTGACTGATGCAGGATACACAAGAAGAGTAGTTTCATGTAAGAACATGGTGTGATAGATAGATATAGTATGTACCAAAAACAGGAAAGCGTACATATTCACATGTATCATGTGTAAGCTAAGCAGATGTAGTGGCCGGTATAGTAGTGACAAATATAGTATGAACTCGAGCCGGTGCCGGCCATGGCGAAGTAGTGGCCGGTGATGAACTCGAACAGGTGCCGGCCACCATCATCTTCGGCACCAGCCAATGATATCAGTTCGGCAGTGGGGAAGCGAGCCGTCCTTTGCGCTGAAGCATATACCTCCGGGGCTCCCGGCAGTCCGGTGATCGTGCTGCCGGACATGAGGAACACAAATCGATCGGCGGGCGACCATTTAGGCCAGGTATTATATACCTGTGCTGTCCAGAACTAGCATCGCGTAGTTCATTTCAATGTAATGAAATCCATCATGTTTGTGTGAAAGTCCGGTATTTTATATGATTTCCGTCGTTGTTTATATGAAATATTAGTTTGTCTAGGTGTTTGCGTGAATTTCGCCCGGGTGGTTGAGTTGCTGTCATAATGTGTGCGGCTACAGTTGGATGGCGTAATTTGTGGGTCGCCGGTCGGTCTGCGGGCGGCTCGGGCGGCGTTGCGGGACAAAAAAACACAGCTCGTGCGTGCTCATCTCCAACGTGCGCGCTGGAGGATGCATGATAACATGAGTACCCGAGCAATTCCTCGTTCATCAGCGGCAAAGGCACCGGTGGACAAAAGGGTCGCCAATATTTTGGCTAGCCCAGGCAAGATCCAAACATCCCCTCCCAACAGATTCAAATCCCTTGTTCACCGTGGAATTTTGCCATCTGTTGTTTTCATGGACTAGCAAGATGCCCGTGCATTGCACGGAACATCAAGATGCATTTTTTGACAAACTCCCGCGTGCATGCAAGGGATAATTAATGTCCTCCTTTGCTAGTACCACGAGGCAAACACCATTAATATTGCATCGATTAGTGTTAGTGGCCTTGTATATCTGCAAATTGTAATTTTGATAGAGGCCCCTTGTATATAAAAATGGCGGGAGAAATATGAGAGATAAGGTGAGGAGGAGTGGGGTGTGGTGGTGACTGGTGGTCGGACTGAGCGGAGGCATGGGGATGGACGGCGCATTATGTCTAGGTTTGTATCTCTCACACACACACCCACGTAGGTGGGGGATGTGCACGAAGAGAATAGGTGCACGCACGGCGCATATACTCCTGAATCTTTCCCAAGCACACCCGTGCGGGTACACGGTGGAGCTCATGTCTGTACGAAAAAGGCAGCCCACGTGCTAATTTGGCACGTGTACTAGTTGTCCACTTGGTGGAGGGAGGATCGTCTACCACGGGTGAACAAACAAATTGCTACTTGACGCGTTATGTTAAATTAAAAAAAGAGGCAAACCATGTGGGGCCTACCTTAGAGGCAAGGCTCTATACACTGGAGTACTTTGGATGTGTCCCGTTAACTCGCAGAACGAGGAGAAGCTTGCTTAGTACGCCGTCTCCCCCGCCCATGGGCGTGGTGGCTCGCAGGATGAGGTGAAGCATACTACTACTGTACGCCTTTACGCCCGCTCCCTCGCCCACGCGCGTGGTGTCTCGCAGCACGATCAGAAATTTTTACTACTCCCTCTGTTTACTCCTCATCTCTACTACGTACTTCGGTTAGTACTCCTTCCATTTACTTATACAAGGCCACTATAAAAAAATACATTTTGCATCTATACAAGGCCACAAATAGTAATCGAGACAAAAGTTACTACTCCCTCCTTTCCAGTTTATGGCTCAATTTCAAAATCTCTCCAACCAAGGTAGATGGTGAGTGGTCGAAGTAATTTCGTAGTTTGCACAAGTAGAGTAATTAGTACACTCATTTTTCTCAAGAAGTCATGTTTACCGAGGCATTAATTAGAACGAATGCATGAATGACCACTAAATTTCCATGAACTTGTACATGCATTGGTTAGTTTCCTCTTGACACTGCTTGCGTCGGGTGATCTAACGCACCTCGAAATCCAACATGTGAAGGTACTACTACTAGTATAGTAGAATTGAGACTTATCAAACAGAAAAATGAATGTTTTTAGATGAGCCCTATAAACCCTGGTGGGTACGTACACCGTAAAAATAGATTTTTCCAAAGATAAGTCACTCCCTTTCATGAATTCTGTAGCATACTCCTCCGTCGACGCTCCCTTTCATGAATTATGTACTTCCTGTCGCCGACATGTGGGACATATAGCAACCGGGTCGACGTGTCAAGAACCAAATAACAGCGCAGAACAGCAGGGGGGACGCACCCCACTCGTACCGGCCCATTAGTAGTAATGAGCAATGAGACGTCAAATCACAATGCTGCACCATCCCAGATGGACGAAGCAACCATTATTTCACACTTCGGTTCGCCATCATCTCAACCCACGTACTATTATTGCTTCTGCCTCAAGAGGGACACGCGCATCGCCTGGGTGCATCATGACACGTGGGACCGCATGACAGGTCATGCTCCCCCGCCGATCGCTCAGTAAAATTACCTTATTTTTACTATACTTCCTCCGTATCGGTTTACTACATGGCATGCACATCGTTCTAGGTTGAGAATTTAACTAGCTATATATGTGATGAATACTACTCTAGCCTTTTAAAAAATGTATACTTTTGTACAGTAGTACTATCGATGGATTGCGCCATGGAGCGAAAATTGAAATTTTAAAAAATGTGGTACATATAGATAGTGCTTGTCGCCAAATTATGCATATAGTACTATCAAAAAAGCTAGTACATGCTTAATTGGGGTGCTAAATTATATTAAAGAAATACTAGTAGTATGTACATACTAAAGAGTTAAAGTAACGAGAAGAAACATAACATAGTTCTGCTGGGGGCTCAGCACAACACACCCCTCAAATTAAACTAAGCACACGTGAAATTAAAAACTATGCAACTAATCTGGTAGACACTGCATTCGAAGTTTAGAACCACCATGAGCAACGACACTGCCACCTTACTCGGAGTCCTCGTCCATGTCCTCGACTTCGTCCTTGTCCCTCTTCCTCTTGGCCGATACATCTTTGCTTGAACCGCCAACTTGGCTGTTGCTCTTCATCCAACCCTTATAGATATTGAAACAAAGGTAGCCATCCATTGCAGCATAGTGGATGTGGTCTATATCTAGTACATTCCGCTGCCTTGCATGACGATGAAACGTGTAATGAGGTTTCTCTGGTTTACAGAACGAAGGATGAACCATGGCTCCTGCCAGGGTCAGCATTGATGGCTGACGAGAGGGCACCAGCCCATTCTTCTAGAGGTCGAAGGGGTTGCCTACAATGAGGCCTATCCGACCCAGGACCTCTTTGTCGTTCTTAAAGTCTACAGTAACGAATTTCATAGTTTTGTCCTTGAGGAAGTTCTTTCAAATCCTGGCACTCAACGTCACCATGGCATATATGGTAGGCCAAGCAAAGGTTATGTACGCAAACCTGGATCACGGCGGGCTTCTTCCTCTCATCGTCCTTTAGATCATTCTCTCGTCCCAGGACTGTGGTGTACTCAACATCTAGCCCAGCGACCCACTCATCATCTGAGTTTTCGAACATGTTGTGACAACCCAAAAATTTTAACCTTGTTTTATTAATTAAAATTTTGCCAGGAAACTAAAACTTTTATTTCCTGGATTTCCTTCTCATTTCAGAACCATTCTCTTTCTTATTATTATGGAATTTTTACCCCAAGTGAAAACTTTTCAGTCATTATTGGACTTATTTTCCCTCTTAAGAAAGAAAATTCTTTTATCAAGTGGGATTATTTATACAATTATTTTTTCCCTGAGCTTTATTTCTCAAAAATGGTTTTCATGGTTTTAGGGTTCCGTTTGCACTGCAACCCTTCTATAAATTATTTTAAAAATTCCATCAAAATTTGGGGATGACTTATGATGTCCCTAAATCACTTTTATGCAAAAATATATTTCACTCATTGGATATTTTGTGTTCTACACCAAGTTTTCAAATACTTCTTTAAGACTTCTACCAAAATTTGGGGAGGTTAATAGGAGCATGTTATTTATATTTATGCAAAAACCTATTGGTGTTCTTTGAAAATTTTGAGTGAATCATCCTCATCTTCATTCTGGTCCAACTTAAGGATTTGTACTGCAACCATATTTTTACTTGTTCTTCTACCCATGGTTATTTTTCCTACTTGTAGTCCTTCCTACAAAACCCTTAAGTCCAAGAGATTGGACTCATTGGAGCATTTTTTGTACATGATATCATGCCCTTTTCTTTTTGTCCAAAACTGAAGTTCTGCAAAACTTGCACTAACAAGTTTCTCCTTTTAACAAACTAACTTTACCACACTCTCATGCATCCAAAGAGACACTAGCCTGGAGAATTTGGCCACTCCAAGAAATGCCTTATTGCCCTTGGCATTCTGTCAAACACCTTATGGGCATGATCAGATTTGACATGAAGTTTAGTTTGCAATATGAACTTGATCCACTGACCCAGCAACCTTGTCCACTAAACTCCCAGCTGCTCCTAACCTAGGTCTGCTAAGTGCCAGCCTCACCCAAGCCCTGTAGCATGCATTGGAATTTCGCCGAGCACCTGGTGGGCGTGCTCTGGGCGCGCCCAGAGCGCGCGTTTTGCACGTGTTGCACGCGCGTGCATCGAGCCGCCGCGTCTCGCCCCGCATCCGTTCTGGCCCTTGGCCAACCGCAGCCAGCACGCCACGTCTCCTTCTACACCCCAAAGCCACCCCGACCACCCCTGGCACACCACAGCGCCAATCAGGTCGGCCCCGGCTAGCTGATGGCCGCATGCAGGCCCCCGCCTGGTCGGCGCCACCCGAGCCACCCCAGCATGCCAGCTGCCCTCAGGAACAACACGAGCTTATCCGCTAGTCGTCCTCTAGCTCACATCGCCGCCACGTCGCCCTGCAGCATAGAACGGCGGTTGCCGACGATCTTATCCATGGCAGCCGCAAACCAACCTCGTTGCACTATAAAAGGAGGCCCCCGGGCTCGTCCGACGACTCAGGCCGCCTCAGGCCACTCTCATGGCACCCCCACAGTCGGCAATCGTCAGGGGGAAGCCGTCTTCCCCGACTCCGGCCGGTTCGGCTGCCGCCATGTCCCAGTCTCTTTCATCGCGAGCCGAGCCCCTCCTGTCCAACTAGTGCCACCAACCTTCTCCCCTCACCCTTGCGGAGCCGCCCAGCACCTTAAACGCGATCGAAAGCCACCGTAGTTCAAACCCCCAAAACTCCCGAAGCCACCGACCGCCGCGAAGCTCGCCGCCGATTACTCACTCCGTCCCCGTCGGCAAGTCGACCACCGGAAGGACCACCCTGATCTCGCGGATCCATCCCTGTCCTTGGATCACCGAGGGACGCCTCCGTTCGCCGGCGAGCCTCGCCGGAGCTCCGCCTCTGTTCGGTCAGAGGAAGCGACGACTGGTCAAACCTGACCAGTGGGCCAGGCGGGCCCACCGTCAGTGACCCAACGCTGGTCCACGCTGGATAAGTGAAGGCGTATTTCCAGAGTACGTCTTCGACGTGTATTTATCCGAAGTGTTTTTCTTTTTCTGTTTTATTTTTAGAACCAGAAATTTGACTAAACTTTGACTAGCTATATCTTTTTCAATAAAACTCCAAATGAGTTGATTCTTTTTCCTACCTCCCTCAAATTAAATCTAGTTTATTTAAGATTTATTTGAAAAAAATTCAGACAACTTCTTTGCACTGTTTTTGAAGTATGCGTTATTTGAATATTTTCAAAATAGGATTTTTGGAGAAGAAGGATACTTTCAAAAGTTTTTAGGATGCACACTGCCTCTACACAACTTGAAGGCAGGCATTCTGAACCCAGGCATAATATTTTTGTGTGTTAGTTGGCACGCTTATAACACCGCCCTAATACGGAGAACGCGTTATTTTATGTGGTGACGCGATCATTTACTTGAATTCCATATTTGTGATTTCCTTGCTGTTGGAAATGAATATACTTGTGATGGTAATCATCCTCATGTGCCTTGCATGCATGCCGGAAAAGAATCCGGGAAAGCCACTTCCTTGGGTAGGCGTGAGCTTGTCGCCGGTCTCCGTCGGGACGGTTATGTCTGGTATGGCATAGTAGGGTATAATGAGTGGTGATTCTGTTGGTTGAAATATTTTTGTTACACATATCATGGAGGGAATTTATAAACCTCCTGAGTCGACCGTAGATCGAGTCTTGTTCCAGTAACCCCCATGCTTGTTTCGTACTACCACTTGCTCTGCCACAGGTAGGGTGCGGTTCAGTAAGTTGCCAACCCCTTACTTGGCACACACCATACAAAGAGGCCATGGTGGAAGATACCGGCTGCATCCGGTAGGCAGGACACCTGGTCCGGGGGCATGGATGTTTCCGGTTGGGACCGAGAGGTGGGCACCCCTTAGAGCGCGCGTCATAAATTTGATCCCATGCTACGCGAGGTTGTAGCCTCCCCACTTAGAGTTTTACTTGACAGGTGTCGTTGTTGATTCCAGACACCGGTAAGTTAAGCTGGTGTGTGCAAGTTAGGTGCGTTTTCAATTAAAAGACCGTAGACGGAATTAGTCCCGATGGACTAAAGGAATCCATTACTAGTGGGTAAAGAGTACACCCTCTGCAGAGATAATATCTATTCGAATAGCCGTGTCCATGGTTAAGGACTACAGTCTGGGTCGGGTCAAGTGTCGGCCTTCGGAGGAGGAACTACTAAACCAGAACTTGGATCATGATTTGTGACTTGTGATGATTATGATGATCATTATTATGGACTAACCCCTTATATTTGAATTATTGATTATCCCTGGGACGGTTCTACCTCCTGGCTATTCACTATGATTATTTTTCCTTATAAGCCCTTTATGTGGTGTCGCTCAGACGCCCGACTGTGGCATGCTTGTTATTTACTTTATAAGCCCTTTATGTGGTGTCGCTCAGACGCCCGACTGTAGCATGCTTGTTAATTACTTTATAAGCCCTTTATGTGGTGTCGCACAAACGCCCGACTGTGGCATGCTTGTCGTTTATTTACCTTATAAGCCCTTTATGTGGTGTCGCTCAGACGCCCGACTGAGGCATGCTTCATATCATGATCCCTTCGAGGCGTCGCTTCAGACACCCGATTGGTGCATGTTATTTCTACTCCATTATTGCATATTTATGATGTATATAAATAACCTGCGTGCATGCATCATGGAATTTATTGTGTGACTGATGTTATGACCTTAGGATAATTCAGAGCATGATTATCGTTTGTTATATTATACCCGTGTTCATAATGTTTGCGAGTACATTCAAAGTACTCACTGGCTTGTCCCTGGCTATTGTCTTGGCCAGATTCCTTGCTTGGAGAGGAGCGTGGCGATGACAACCCCGAAACCTAAGCAACGGTGATAGCAGCCTCGCGAAGATAGGAGTTAACCTGGTCAGTTGTTCCTGTTGGGAAATGGAGTCCCATAGACACTGATGATCCACAAACCGCTTCCGCCATCAACCTCTAGAAATCACTTGTTGTACTCATAGGCCAGAATGGTCTTGTACTACATATTTTGTATTTTGCTTGGAATTTCTGTGTCAAGTTGGTGCCTCATCAGCTAACAGTAATCCTGGGGCTGGTGAGCACAAGGGCCATTTTCTGGAAATTGATACCCGGAAAACCGGTCCTGACACATGTGTTTGAAGCGAGAAAGGCATCCTTTCACCGTCGCAGAAGAACGGGTGTAGATGATGTCGAACTCATCGCCGGTGATGGTTCTAACCTTGTACTCACCGGCGATCGGGGAGATTTGGGACGCCATGGATTTGGGAGGAGGGTTAGGATTAGTGGAACTGTCGTAATGTGAATGGACGGGATGACTAGGAGATCCAAGGGCTGCCAGCAGCCCTTATCATGGTCGCACCTACCACGACCGTCGCATCGCTCGCGCGGTCGCGCCCTTGAAGATTTAACACGGTGCGTTAGGCTATCTGATGTTGGCATGTCATACATAGTCATCACTTAGTCACTCATACTACATCAAGGTTGGCTATAAGGTTGGCTATAAGTGTATTTTTTTACTCCTCTCTATCTCTTTCTTCATACTCCCTCCTTCCCATAATATAAGAACGTTTTTTACACTAGTGTAGTGCCAAAAACATTCTTATATTATGGGACATAGGGAGTACTGGTATTTATTGCATTTGCTAAGGAGTGACATCTTCCAATGAAATGGTGTTGCTAAGTTTGCTTCATTTAATTAGCTATAGACTCAAAATTGTCTTTTCACCTAGGTACACGCGCTTAGCACCATTTCTTCCTTGGGTCACCAAACTAGTCTCTCTCTTCTGGATTAACTTGCCACATCAGACTTTATGCCTATGTGGCAAGCTTAAGCACATGTAGGAGAAAGTAAGTAGTACAATAGTGCGCTTTACATGGCATTTTTGCATACATGGAGGAAAGAGAGGCAAGGAAAAAGTGGAGAAGTGGGCTCTCATGCAAGAGCCAACCTCTAATACATGGTGGAGCATTGGGAGAGGCACATGTATGGAGGTGGTCAGGAATCGAGAGACTCATGCCGGTCGTAGCGCCGCAGTTAAAATGATAATGGCAAGTCAAATCACGGGGCCCCACCTGTCCAGTAGTAACTCGCTGTCAAATCACACAACCCTACATTTGCAGCAGCCTACTGCCTCGTCTTCTCGCGTCTCTATCGAACTGACTAGGCGGAACTGCCCCACCTACCGCGCAGGAAAAGCCCCGCCCTCGACTTTTAAATACAACTACTCCATCTGTCTAGGTGAGTAAGTCATCTTACGAAATCCAAATAATCCCAAAATACTAAGCCGCGGTGCATTAACTTCTACCTCGTTTCTTGTTTCTTCGCATATCAACCAATAAGAATCTAGTGATATACTTTTTGTGACAATGTAACTCATATTTAGTTAGTCAAATGGATGACCTACAACTACGTGCAGGCCCTATAAACCGAGACACCTACAAATAAAAAACCAAGACAGAGAGGGCAGTTCAGCACGTATCTTTTTCGATCAATATAGTCGGGATTCACCAAGGAGCAAAACGAAGTGGTAGGCAACTCCTGTCATGTTGGCGTAGCAACTCAAGCAGGGTCTGTCCGCACACGACATGGCGACATACTTAACAGGACCCCTTTGGTAGACATGTGGCTCATCCATCGTCTTGTTCCACGTGCAGTTGGAATTGGAGGCACCCAGGTCGTAGCGCCACAGTAGTAGAAAATGAGCGATGAGGGGTCAAATCACAAAGCCCCACCTTTCCCGCATTAAGCTAGATGGACGAAGCAACCATCATTTCACTATAGGGCGCAACATCATAAAGAAAAGAGAAAACAATGATGCGTGCGGCAGATACCTAGGGCACCCTAGGGTAGGGGTCTCCACTACAGATACTTTTTTTGAAAGCGCCTCCACTACAAATCGGCTTCCCCCTCGTCCTCTTGAAAAAAAACAGATGAGGAGTGCGGCGGTAGGGTTTGTAGGAGTACTACGGCGTGCGGGGCCACGTCGTAGTAAACGGGTTCGAGTCGACGCCTTAAATATGTGTGGGCCCTTGGTTTTATGGGAACGAGGCAGCATTTTGGGTTTGCGGACCAGTGGAGATATAGTACGTACAAAAAATTGTGGACGTAGGTTCGACCGAAAGGCAATGACGCATGGGCCCTGCATTTTGATATACCCAGGGCCGCGTGAAATATGCTACTCTACACAAAACCAAATTATGCATAAATACACACTATAGCATGTAAAGCTTTGAGTCATATATGCATGATGTAGATGTTCGTTTAGTGCTTATAGTTCATCTCATTCAAAATCAATTAATTTTATAAAAATGTTAAGATTCATGGGGTTTTGCATTGTAAATCATAAATTAAAAAACAAATTATGGCAATTCATTTAGAAAAAAATAATCAATTATGATACAGAAGATTCTAGAACAAAGGAGAAGTGCTTGTGTTTTGAGGTTTGTGCATTATGCTTAAGTTCAACCATGGAGTCTTCTAAATTGTACATGTGGCAGATCTGGTGGAATGTTGATGATATCCAACGGCCAGTAGTGCTCGGATTTGCCCATATCTGCACTGTCGGGTTAGCTTCATCCAGCGACCATCTCTGCACCCATCTTTATAGTTACCTCTCGAAGATGAATGAAATGATATATACAGGGTATTCTACATGTGCAATTTGGTATATGAAAACTTGGTAAAAGTTTGCAAGGTATATGCACTGCATTTCGGAATGTAGGGAGCATACGGTTGTTGCTAACACTCACGTGGAAGATTTGTGTGTAGGAGTAGTGGCTGTTCTGTTAAATGACATGGCAAAACTGACACTGCCGGATGCCGATCTAACGGTGCTTACGGCGTTCGTCAGGAAAAGGCTTGTGGCGAACGTTTGTCGGATAATGGTTTACGGACACATGCATTGCATTAATACGTGCCCCCTCTCTCTCACGCACACGCACCCTCACGAGTCACGACTCTCCCGAGTCCGCTCGCAGACTCGCACGTCGCACCCACCGCCTATCTATAGGTAGACGTCACGCACATATGTGCTCTTCACACCCTACCCTCAGAACTTCTAAAAAACAAAAGACAGTGCGCACATTTTATTTTAGCTCAGACGTCATACACTTATACTATTACTCTTGCGGCGAACGTTCTTTGGGCATAGTATATTGTACTCTCACGAAGAGAAGCGGTGCACGCACGCACTAGTTCTCTCAAACCCACTCGCGGGTACACGTAGGAGCGCATTTTTTTGAAGCTGGTACAACAAAATCACTCCACTATATATAAAAGGAGGAGCCTTAGCGCTTGCTTTACTAGGGTTCCTCTCGTTCACTCTCTCATGCTCTTCAGATCTAAGCAAGACATAGGTGGCCATACTCTCTCTCTCAGCTCACGGCTTGTCACAAATCCGGCCGGACAACCTCGACCGGGGCAGGGGTGTAGGTGCATCGTTCACGCTATCGTCGGCGGCGAGGGAGGAGACCAACGGCTACCCACGCGTCCCGATCGGCGACCTTGCCATTCTCTCCGAGAGAGCGCCGGCTCGGGAGGGCCTCCGACCCCTTCTTCCTCCCTACGGTATTTTGGCCAAGATGCGGCCTCCCGACGCCTTCTTTGCCACATGGCGACGACCCTCAGGTATATATTCCTTCGAAACCTGCCTTGCTCTACTACCCCAGCTCTTCCCCCTTCGTGTGGATCCTTTTCTACTTCCGTCCGCTGTTCCAAAGACACCTAGACTTCTACTATTGTTAGAAGTAAAGCTAGTTCATATAGTCGACTCAAAGCGTTGGTTCAAACAGGGAAGAAAGTGGGAAAGCTATAGCATGAATCTAGGACTTGGTTCTAAGAGGAAACGGGGAAAGTAGTAATATCTGTCACTGTTTAAATAACCATATTTAGTATTTGTGCAAATAGGGATGTCTGTCTCCATATCGTTTCAGGATGTTTGTCTCCATATCGTTTCTATCCGCGCAATCAAAAGCACACACCTCAGTTTTAGTACAACTGTGAAAAATGAGATGGCTATCCCTTGTTGCCTTTGTCTAGCCTCCCGTCTTCAAGGTTCCCTACATTGCTAGTAATTAAGGTAGAATGACCAACGGAATCTAAAAGAAGCTGATTCGTACGTTTTACTTCCTGATTGCAGTGCAGGGACGAGCGAAAACAACTGCATCCTAGTCCAGAATGCACTTTCTACCAGTTCATCCATGGACCAAGGACTAGCTGGCACGGCTGCACGGTGGTTTTTTGGACAGGCGCGGGAACAAGAGATATTGTGGTCTACTTATTTCTGCAAATAGCGGTGCTTAAATTTAGTGGGGTGCACAAGAATTTCACCTGGTCAGTACACTGCATGGTTCAGTTCAACATTCCAGCTGAGACCACAATTATAATTGGTTATTCTGGAATGAGAGAACCTAACCCTGGATGGTGGCAACAAGAAAAAACCAGAGTGAATTCCACGAAATTTAAGCCTGCTGGGAGGCCCTTTGCTCAGAGAAGCCTTGCTTGTTTTTTCCTGATTTGTAAACCTTCTCACAACTTTGTCTTTTGCTGTGAACTAGTATATGTTTGTTATGTTCTATGAATCATTGAGATGTATAAAATTGCTTAACTTATGCTTTTCAAGTTTTTTATGAAGACGAGTTTAATGTGAGTGTTCCACATGAGCGCTGGACTAGCGTGTGAACGTTTGGAATTTATTACATTGTGGCCTCAATTAACTGCATGAACCACTGTAACAAGATACATAGTTGCTTATATGTCAGACAACAGATTGTTGATTGTTAGTTGGTCGATAGCCTAGTGTTGAGCTGAGCCAATGTGCCGTGTTTTACACAACTGCTTACAAGTGGGGTAGCACCAACAGTGTTTACAAGTACTTATGTATACGCCAGGCCACGGTTCTCGAACGAGTGCTCTATTTCATGAAAAGTTTAAAACACACACTGCTTGTATGATAAACCGTGACAACTTATGTCTTACCATGCCATATTCATGAAAAAACTAGTGAGGACGCAGTTGTTTCGACAACAATTACGATGGTTCTCACATGATTCACGGGCACACAAAAGTAGCAGCAGTCCCCATAGACAGATTCAAACAGAGGACTATCCTAGAGGGGTCGATAACAGGCAAGGTTCGGATAATTAGACATAATCCGAACTACTATTAAACACTAGCTGGGGAAACTATTTCATGCCTCGATCTAATTTGAGCTGGACACAAGATGGAGCTTGCCATGAACATCATCGAGGACGTCCCACAGCATCTCAATCCTGTGAACCTTCATGAAGACAACCTTGTGGCCTTGCCACTGATAAACTTGTTTGTGGAGGCATGCCACGTCATCTTTCTACGTGAGCTTGACAAGAACAGTATGCCTCACAAACGAAGGAGTAGCTTTGAACTTCTTGTGCTTCAGTACACCCTGGACAATACGTCTGACAACAGTGAGGCTGGAATACTGAAGGAAATATGCCCTAGAGGCAATAATAAAGTTATTATTTATTTCCTCATATCATGATAAATGTTTATTATTCATGCTAGAATTGTATTAACCGGAAACATGATACATGTGTGAATACATAGACAAACATATAGTCACTAGTATGCCTCTACTTGACTAGCTCATTAATCAAAGATGGTTATGTTTCCTAACCATTGACATGTGTTGTCATTTGATTAATGGGATCACATCATTAGGAGAATGAGGTGATTGACATGACCCATCCTGTTAGCTTAGCACTTGATCGTTTAGTATTCTGCTATTGCTTCCTTCATGACTTATACATGTTCCTGTAACTATGAGAATTGTGTAACTCCCGTTTACCGGAGGAACACTTTGGGTACTACCAAACGTCACAACGTAACTGGGTGATTATAAAGGAGTACTACAGGTGTCTCCGAAGGTACATGTTGAGTTAGCATAATTCGAGATTAGGTTTTGTCACTCCGATTGTCGGAGAGGTATCTCTGGGCCCTCTCGGCAATGCTCATCACCTAAGCCTTGCAAGCATGTAACTAATGAGTTAGTTATAAGATGAAGTATTACAGAACGAGTAAAGAGACTTGTCGATAACGAGATTGAACTAGGTATTGGATACCGACGATCGAATCTCGGACAAGTAACATACCGATGACAAAGGGAACAACGTATGTTGTTATGCGGTTTGACCGATAAAGATCTTCGTAGAATATGTAGGAACCAATATGGGCATCCAGGTCCCGCTATTGGTTATTGACCAGAGATGTGTCTCAGT
The DNA here is from genome assembly GCF_002162155.2 of Triticum dicoccoides. Lineage (NCBI taxonomy): Eukaryota > Viridiplantae > Streptophyta > Magnoliopsida > Poales > Poaceae > Triticum > Triticum dicoccoides. The sequence continues at coordinate 782,403,895 of NC_041385.1, read as the reverse complement.
CATGTCTACATCGTTCTCGAACCATAGGGTCCGCACGCTTAAGGTTTCAATGACAGTTATATTATGAGTTTATGTATTTTGATGTACCGAAGGTTGTTCGGAGTCCCGGATATGATTACGGACATGACGAGGAGTCTCGAAATGGTCGAGACATAAAGATTGATATATTGGACGGATATATTTGGACACCGGAAAGGTTCCGGAGAAGTTTGGAGCCCCCCGGGAGGTATATGGGCCTTATTGGGCCCATGTAGGAGGAAGAGAGAAGGAGCAAGGGAAGGGGGCACGCCCCCCCAAGCCCAATCCGAATTGAGGAGGGGGGCTGGCCCCCCCTTTCCTTTCTCCTTCCCCCTCTTCCTATTACTACTACTAGTACTACTTCCTAATACTAGTACTCTTTCCTTCCCCCTCCAAATAAGATAAGGAAAAGAGAGGGAAACCTACTTGGAGTAGGTTTCCCCCTCCTCATGGCGCGCCCCCCCTAGGGCCGGCCACCTCCTCCCTCCCTCCTTTATATACGGGGGTAGGGGGGCACCCTAGGACACACAAGTTGATCATTGATCGTTCCTTAGCCGTGTGCGGTGCCCCCCTCCACGATATTACACCTCGGTCATATTATAGCGGTGCTTAGGCGAAGCCGTGCAACAGGAGAACATCAAGATCGTCACCACACCGTCGTGCTGACGGAACTCCCCCTCGGCGCCTCTGCTGGATCGGAGATCGAGGGTGCGTCATCGAGCTGTACGCGTGTCAAGAACTCGGAGGTGCCGGAGTAACGGTACTTGGATCGGTTGAACCGGAGGACGTACGACTACTTCCTCTACGTTGCGTCAACGCTTCCGCTTCATTCTAGAGGGTACGTAGACAACACTCTCCCCTCGTTGCGATATCATCACCATGATCTTGCGTGTGCGTAGGAAATTTTTTGAAATTACTACGTTCCCCAACAGTGGCATCCGAGCCTAGGTTTTATGTGTTGATGTTATATGCACGAGTAGAACACAAGTAAGTTGTGGACAATATAAGTCATACTGCCTACCAGCATGTCATACTTTTGTTCAGCGGTATTGTGAGATGAAGCGGCCCGGACCGACATTACGCGTACGCTTACGCGAGACTGGTTTCACCGTTACGAGCACTGGTGCTTAAAGGTGGCTGGCGGGTGTCTGTCTCTCTCACTTTAGTTGAACCGAGTGTGGCTACGCCCGGTCCTTGTGAAGGTTAAAACGGAGTCTATTTGACAAACTATCGTTGTGGTTTTGATGCGTAGGTGAGATTGGTTCTTGCTTAAGCCCGTAGCAGCCACGTAAAATTTGCAACAACAAAGTAGAGGACGTCTAACTTGTTTTTGCAGGGCATGTTGTGATGTGATATGGCCAAGACATGATGCTATATTTTATTGTATGAGATGGTCATGTTTTGTAACCGAAGTTATCGGCAACTGGCAGGAGCCATATGGTTGTCGCTTTATTGTATGAAATGCAAACGCCCTGTAATTGCTTTACTTTATCACTAAGCGGTAGCGATAGTCGTAGAAGCAATAGATGGCGTAATGACAACGATGCTACGATGGAGATCAAGGTGTCACGCCGGTGACGATGGTGATCACGACGGTGCTTCGAAGATGGAGATCACAAGCACAAGATGATGATGGCCATATCATATCACTTATATTGATTGCATGTGATGTTTATCCTTTATGCATCTTATCTTGCTTTGATTGACGGTAGCATTTTAAGATGATCTCTCACTAATTATCAAGAAGTGTTCTCCCTAAGTATGCACCGTTGCGAAAGTTCTTCGTGCTGAGACACCACGTGATGATCGGGTGTGATAGGCTCTACGTTCAAATACAACGGGCGCAAAACAGTTGCACACGCGGAATACTCAGGTTATACTTGACGAGCCTAGCATATACAGATATGGCCTCGGAACACGGGGACCGAGAGGTCGAGCGTGAATCATATAGTAGATATGATCAACATAGAGATGTTCACCATTGAAACTACTCCATCTCACGTGATGACCGGACATGGTTTAGTTGATTTGGATCACGTAATTACTTAGATGACTAGAGAGATGTCTGTCTAAGTGGGAGTTCTTTAGTAATATGATTAATTGAACTTAAATTTATCATGAACTTAGTACCTGATAGTATTTTGCTTGTCTATGTTTGTTTGTAGATAGATGGCTCGTGCTATTGTTCCGTTGAATTTTAATGCGTTCCTTGAGAAAGCAAAGTTGAAAGATGATGGTAGCAATTACACGGACTGGGTCCGTAACCTGAGGATTATCCTCATTGCTGCACAGAAGAGTTACGTCCTGGAAGCACCGCTGGGTGCCAGGCCTGCTGCTGATGCAACTGACGACGTTAAGAACGTCTGGTAGAGCAAAGCTGATGACTACTCTATAGTTCAGTGTGCCATGCTTTACGGCTTAGAACCGGGTCTTCAACGACGTTTTGAACGTCATGGGGCATATGAGATGTTCCAGGAGTTGAAGTTAATATTTCAAGCAAATGCCCGGATTGAGAGATATGAAGTCTCCAATAAGTTCTACAGCTGCAAGATGGAGGAGAACAGTTCTGTCAGTGAGCATATACTCAAAATGTCTGGGTATAATAATCACTTGATTCAACTGGGAGTTAATCTTCCGGATGATAGCGTCATTGACAGAATTCTCCAATCACTGCCACCAAGCTACAAGAGCTTTGTGATGAACTATAATATGCAAGGGATGAACAAGACTATTCCCGAGCTCTTCGCGATGCTGAAAGCCGCGGAGGTAGAAATCAAAAAAGAGCATCAAGTGTTGATGGTCAACAAGACCACTGGTTTCAAGAAAAGGGGCAAAGGGAAGAAGAAGGGGAACTTCAAAATGAACGGCAAACAAGTTGCTGCTCAAGTTAAGAAACCCAAGTCTGGACCTAAGCCTGAAACTGAGTGCTTCTACTGCAAGCAAACTGGACACTGGAAGCGGAACTGCCCCGGCGGATAAGAAGGATGGCAAAGTGAACAAAGGTATATGTGATATACATGTTATTGATGCGTACCTTACTAATGCTCGCAGTAGCACCTGGGTATTTGATACTGGTTCTGTTGCTAACATTTGCAACTCGAAACAGGGACTACGGATTAAGCGAAGATTAGCTAAGGACGAGGTGACGATGCGCGTGGGAAATGGTTCCAAAGTCGATGTGATCGCGGTCGGCACGCTACCTCTACATCTACCATCGGGATTAGTTTTAGACCTGAATAATTGTTATTTGGTGCCTGCGTTGAGCATGAACATTATATCTGGATCTTGTTTGATGTGAGACGGTTATTCATTTAAATCAGAGAATAATGGTTGTTCTATTTATATGAGTAATATCTTTTATGGTCATGCACCCTTGAAGAGTGGTCTATTTTTATTAAATCTCGATAATAGTGATACACATATTCATAATGTTGAAGCCAAAAGATGCAGAGTTGATAATGATAGTGCAACATATTTGTGGCACTGCCGTTTAGGTCATATCGGTGTAAAACGCATGAAGAAACTCCATACTGATGGACATCTGGAATCGCTTGATTATGAATCACTTGGTACTTGCGAACCGTGCCTCATGGGCAAGATGACCAAAACACCGTTCTCCGGATCTATGGAGAGAGCAACAGATTTGTTGGAAATCATACATACAGATGTATGTGGTCCGATGAATGTTGAGACTCATGGCGGATATCGTTATTTCCTCACCTTCACAGATGATTTGAGCAGATATGGTTATATCTACTTGATGAAGCACAAGTCTGAAACATTTGAAAAGTTCAAAGAATTTCAGAGTGAAGTAGAAAATCATCGTAACAAGAAAATAAAGTTTCTACGATCTGATCGTGGAGGAGAATATTTGAGTTACGAGTTTGGTTTACATTTGAAACAATGTGGAATAGTTTCGCAACTCACACCACCTGGAACACCACAGCGAAATGGTGTGTCCGAACGTCGTAATCGTACTTTACTTGATATGGTGCGATCTATGATGTCTCTTACCGATTTACCGCTATCGTTTTGGGGTTATGCTTTAGAGACGGCCGCATTCACGTTAAATAGGGCACCATCAAAATCCGTTGAGACGACGCCTTATGAACTGTGGTTTGGCAAGAAACCAAAGTTGTCGTTTCTCAAAGTTTGGGGCTGCGATGCTTATGTGAAGAAACTTCAACCAGATAAGCTCGAACCCAAATCGGAGAAATGTGTCTTCATAGGATACCCAAAGGAGACAATTGGGTACACCTTCTATCACATATCTGAAGGCAAGATTTTCGTTGCTAAAATCGGATCCTTTCTAGAGAAGGAGTTTCTCTCGAAAGAAGTGAGTGGGAGGAAAGTAGAACTTGATGAGATAATTGTATCTACTCCCTTATTGGAAAGTAGTTCATCACAAGAACCGGTTCCTGTGACAACTACACCAATTAGTGAGGAAGCTAATGATATTGATCATGAAACTTCAGATCAAGTTTCTACTGAACCTCGTAGGTCTACCAGAGTAAGATCCGCACCAGAGTGGTACGGAAATCCTATTCTGGAAGTCATGTTACTAGACCATGATGAACCTACGAACTATGAGGAAGCGATGATGAGCCCAGATTCCGCAAAATGGCTAGAGGCCATGAAATCTGAGATAGGATCCATGTATGAAAACAAAGTATGGACTTTGGTTGACTTGCCCGATGATCGGCAAGCCATTGAGAATAAATGGATCTTTAAGAAGAAGACTGACGCTGATGGTAATGTTACTGTCTACAAAGCTCGACTTGTTGCAAAAGGTTTTCGACAAGTTCAAGGGATTGACTATGATGAGACTTTCTCACCCATAGCGATGCTTAAGTCTGTTCGAATCATGTTGGCTATTGCTGCATTTCATGATTATGAAATTTGGCAAATGGATGTCAAGACTGCATTCTTGAATGGATTTCTAGAAGAAGAGTTGTATATGATGCAACCTGAAGGTTTTGTTGATCCAAAAAGTGCTGACAAAGTGTGCAAGCTCCAACGTTCCATTTATGGACTGGTGCAAGCATCTCGGAGTTGGAATAAACGTTTTGATAGTGTGATCAAAGCATATGGTTTTATACAGACTTTTGGAGAAGCCTGTATTACAAGAAAGTGAGTGGGAGCTCTGTAGCATTTCTAGTTTTATATGTTGATGACATATTATTAATTGGAAATGATATAGAATTTCTGGATAGCATAAAGGGATACTTGAATAAAAGTTTTTCTATGAAAGACCTCGGTAAAGCTGCTTACATATTGGGCATCAAGATCTATAGAGATAGATCAAGACGCTTAATAGGACTTTCACAAAGTACATACCTTGACAAAATTTTGAAAAAGTTCAAAATGGATCAGGCAAAGAAAGGATTCTTGCCTGTGCTACAAGGTGTAAAGTTGAGTCAAACTCAATGCCCGACCACAGCAGAAGATAGAGAGAAAATGAAAGATGTTCCCTATGCTTCAGCCATAGGCTCTATCATGTATGCAATGCTGTGTACCAGACCTGACGTATGCTTAGCAATAAGCTTGGCAGGTAGGTACCAAAGTAATCCAGGAGTGGATCACTGGACAGCGGTCAAGAACATCCTGAAATACCTGAAAAGGACTAAGGATATGTTTCTCGTATATGGAGGTGACAAAGAGCTAGTCGTAAATGGTTACGTTGATGCAAGCTTTGACACTGATCCGGACGATTCTAAATCGCAGACCGGATACGTGTTTTTATTAAACGGTGGAGCTGTAAGTTGGTACAGTTCTAAACAAAGCGTCGTGGCGGGATCTACATGTGAAGCGGAGTACATAGCTGCTTCTGAAGCAGCAAATGAAGGAGACTGGATGAAGGAGTTCATTTCCGATCTAGGTGTCATACCTAGTGCATCGGGACCAATGAAGATCTTCTGTGACAATACTGGTGCAATTGCCTTGGCAAAGGAATCCAGATTTCACAAGAGGACCAAGCACATCAAGAGACGCTTCAATTCCATTCGGGATCAAGTCCAAGTGGGAGACATAGAGATTTGCAAGATACATACGGATCTGAATGTTGCAGACCCGTTGACTAAGCCTCTCTCACGAGCAAAACATGATCAGCACCAAGACTCCATGGGTGTTAGAATCATTACTATGTAATCTAGATTATTGACTCTAGTGCAAGTGGGAGACTGAAGGAAATATGCCCTAGAGGCAATAATAAAGTTATTATTTATTTCCTCATTTCATGATAAATGTTTATTATTCATGCTAGAATTGTATTAACCGGAAACATGATACATGTGTGAATACATAGACAAACATATAGTCACTAGTGTGCCTCTACTTGACTAGCTCATTAATCAAAGATGGTTATGTTTCCTAACCATTGACATGTGTTGTCATTTGATTAATGGGATCACATCATTAGGAGAATGAGGTGATTGACATGACCCATCCCGTTAGCTTAGCACTTGATCGTTTAGTATTCTGCTATTGCTTCCTTCATGACTTATACATGTTCCTGTAACTATGAGAATTGTGTAACTCCCGTTTACCGGAGGAACACTTTGGGTACTACCAAACGTCACAATGTAACTGGGTGATTATAAAGGAGTACTACAGGTGTCTCCGAAGGTACATGTTGAGTTAGCATAATTCGAGATTAGGTTTTGTCACTCTGATTGTCGGAGAGGTATCTCTGGGCCCTCTCGGCAATGCTCATCACCTAAGCCTTGCAAGCATGTAACTAATGAGTTAGTTATAAGATGAAGTATTACAGAACGAGTAAAGAGACTTGTCGATAACGAGATTGAACTAGGTATTGGATACCGACGATCGAATCTCGGACAAGTAACATACCGATGACAAAGGGAACAACGTATGTTGTTATGCGGTTTGACCGATAAAGATCTTCGTAGAATATGTAGGAACCAATATGGGCATCCAGGTCCCGCTATTGGCTATTGACCAGAGATGTGTCTCAGTCATGTCTACATCGTTCTCGAACCGTAGGGTCCGCACGCTTAAGGTTTCGATGACAGTTATATTATGAGTTTATGTATTTTGATGTACCGAAGGTTGTTCGGAGTCCCGGATATGATTACGGACATGACGAGGAGTCTCGAAATGGTCGAGACATAAAGATTGATATATTGGACGGATATATTTGGACACCGGAAAGGTTCCGGAGAAGTTTGGAGCCTCGGAAGGTTACCGGAACCCCCCGGGAGGTATATGGGCCTTATTGGGCCCATGTAGGAGGAATAGAGAAGGAGCAAGGGAAGGGGGCGCGCCCCCCCAAGTCCAAACCGAATTGGGGAGGGGGGCCGGTGATGGGGTCATGTACCTAGGGTAGGGTCACAGACCTGATCTAAGTACCCTGCCCAAGGACACCCTTAGAAGAGGTCACCTTCCAGTCGACCACCGAGGGACTCACTCGAATGACTTGAAGGACTCGACCACGAAGACTCACTCGACCACAAGAAGGTCAAGAGGCACTCTGCACTGCAACGGCCTGTAATTAAGTAGACTTTATGATAGTAAAGACACTTTATGTGGGGCGTTACCAGTAACGCCCCAGACTTAACTCACCTTAAACCCTCTCCTACGTGGGCTGGCTGGGGTCCTGGCGCACTCTATATAAGCCACCCCCCTCCATAGGTAGAAGGGTTCGGCACCCTGTAATCCATATACACATAATCCAGTCGACCGCCTCTGGGCTCTGAGACGTAGGGCTTTTACTTCTTCCGAGAAGGGCCTGAACTCTTACATCCCTTGTGTTTACAACTTCTCCATAGCTAGGACCTTGCCTCTCCATACCTACCCCCCACTCTACTGTCAAGCTTAGAACCACGACAGTTGGCGCCCACCGTGGGGCAGGTGTTTTAGCGATTTTGTGGGGAAGTTGCGATTCTTCCGAGTACTTTCATGATGGTGGCTGCTGGAGTTTTGGTCGAGGGTCGAGAGATCCGTCTCGGCGCTCTCACCTTCATCGCCGACGACTCCGCCTGGCTCCAGGAGGCTCCACTCGACGTTGATGCGCTCCCCGTCCGCGGTGCGATGCATTTTCGCGCATGTGTCCGCGGCGTTCTGCTGTGGCAACCGTCGACCCCGTATCGGTCGACTCCTCCATCGTCCACCCTCCCGGTCTCCCGCCAGCGCAAGCGCTCGGGCCGGTCGAGGCTTCAGCGGTGGGTGAGGCACGCGGTGGCTCGCCAGACGGCCACCACTCATGTTGCGGCAATCGAGCTCAACGAATCTCTCTACGGCCTGTTCGATCTGTCGACTGGCTCCGTGGAGACTGCATCCGAGTGCGATAGCAGTGATCCAGCAGTGGAAATCCTGATGGTCGACGGGCCCCGCAGTCCCCCTGGCTTCGCCCGTGATGGTGGGGCAGGCGACGGAGGCGACCCCGCACGAGACCACGAAGAGTACCAGCCCGAGCCACTCGACTCTCTGCAAAGAGAGGAACTTCGCCGCAGGAACGTGGATGCCCTGCGTACACCCATCGCAGGAGAAACCCCCGAGGCTCGCGACTTGGAGGAGGCACGTTTGGCCAACTTGGCCGAACGCACTCGACTGGAGAATCTTCAGCGAGCACTCGACGAGCGCGCGCGGTAACGAGTTCCCGACAACAGTCGACGTCAACTTTTCCCGCCGACTCAGGTATATCGAACCCCAATCCAGAATTTAGCAGCTGCGACCCGTATAGCAGAGTCTATCCAGCCTTCTTAGTCGGAAGCTGGCAGAGGCTTGATGCAGATCAGGGATCTGCTCCGGGCAGCAGGAGATCAGAATTCAGCCGTGTCACAGTCGCGCAACAGAATTCACAGTCGATCCGTCGCTGCGAATACGGTTCAGTCGGCTCACAGCCCCAGATCGCCTCCGCGGCGTGAAGGGCGCGAGAATCGGCGAGACCAATATGGTGACCGACTCGACCGAGATGATAGGCGTCGAGTGCCCAATTCCCCTCCGAGGGGTGGGTCTTACACTCCTCGGCAGCAAGATGACAGGCGTCAGCTCAGTGCGGGGCGAAGAGTTCCAGTCGACCCCAGAGAACCAGGCTTCGACGCGCGATCCATTATCGTGCAAGGTTTGGTCGACCGGAACAGAGCCCATCGAGGTGGACTCGACAGAGATGCGCCCACAAGCAGTCGAGTGCATGTTTCTGGTCCTGAATGTTTCAGCAGGGCTATCAGAGCCGCAGTTATCCCCCCCAATTTCAGGTTGGCAACAGGAGTCAGCAAGTTCACTGGTGAGTCCAAGCCTGAAACTTGGCTTGAGGACTACCGAGTGGCGGTTCAGATTGGTGGTGGGAACGATGAGGTGGCCATGAAGCATTTGCCCCTCATGCTGGAAGGTTCTGCCAGGGCATGGTTGACTCAATTACCTCCTAGCAGCATTTACACTTGGGAAAATCTGTCCCGAGTGTTCATCAGAACGTTTGAAGGAACTTGCAAGCGACCAGCTGGACTGACAGAGTTGCAAGTCTGCGTGCAGAAGACCAATGAGACTCTCAGAGAATATATTCAGAGATGGATCACTTTGCACCATACTATGGAGAATGTGTCTGATCATCAGGCAGTCTGCGCCTTTAAAGATGGCGTCAAGAACAGAGAATTGAGTTTGAAGTTTGGTCGAACCGGCAACATGACCTTGAGTCGGATGATGGAGATTGCTACCAAGTACGCCAACGGCGAAGAAGAAGACCGACTCGAAGCGGCAAGCACAAGCCGAGTCAGTCGGAAAAAGGAAACACCAGTCGGAAACAGAAGCGGAAGGCTGAACCAGCAGCTCCTGGAGAGGCTCTGGCCGTGACTCAGGGAAAGTTTAAAGGGAAACCAAAAGGATCCTGGAACCCTAAGAAGGTAAAGGATAATGAAGGGAACGACGTAATGGATATGCCATGTCACATCCACACGAAGAAAGACGAAGAGGGGAATATCATCTACCCGAAGCATACCACTCGCCAAATGTCGACTCCTGATCCAGCAGTTTCAGGGAAAACAGTCTAAGGACAAGGAGAAGGAGTCATACAAGGCCGAAGACAAGGAGGATAGTGAGGAAGGATATCCGCATATCAACTCCACTCTGATGATCTTTGCAGATGTGGAAAGCAAGAGTCGATTGAAAGTCATTAACCGAGAAGTGAACATGGTTGCCCCAGCAAAAGCAAATTATCTGAAATGGTCCCAAATACCCATCACATTCGACCAATCTGATCACCCGACTCATATTGCCACCCCTGGGAGGCAAGCTTTGGTGGTCGATCCAGTTGTCGAAGGCACTCGACTGACAAAAGTGCTGATGGACGGTGGAAGCGGGCTGAATTTGTTGTATGCAGACACACTGAAAGGAATGGGCATTCCGATGTCCCGACTGAGCACCAGTAACATGAGCTTTCATGGAGTTATACCAGGGAAGAAAGCCGAGTCACTCGGCCAAATAGCTCTGGACGTGGTGTTTGGTGATTCGAAACATTTTCGCAAAGAAAAGTTGACGTTTGAGGTCGTGGATTTTCAGAGTGCATATCATGCCATTTTGGGGAGACCAGCTTACGCACGGTTCATGGCTCGACCATGTTAAGTGTACCTCAAATTGAAGATGCCCGGCCCCAAAGGAGTGATCACTGTCACCGGTGATCGGAAAAAGGTAGAAGAGTGCTTTCAGAAGGGCTCAAAGATTGCCGATTCCCAGGTGACAGTGGTCGAATTCGAAGAATACAAGCAAAATGCAGATCTGAGTGATTTGCTGCGATCCAAGAAACCCGCCATAGAGTCTGCATTTCAGTCGTCCGGTGCGATGAAGCCTGTTCACATTCACCCGACCGACCCCGATGCAGCTCCGACCCACATCTCCACAACACTCGACCCGAAATAGGAAGAAGCGCTCATCCAGTTCCTCCGTGAGAACTGGGACATTTTTGCATGGAAGCCCGCTGACATGCCAGGTGTTCCCAGGGGACTGGCTGAGCATCGCCTAAGAGTCGACTCATCTGCAAAACCGGTCAAAGAGCATCTTCGGCGGTCCGCCGTCCAAAAGAGACAAGCCATTGGTGAGGAAGTGGCTCGACTGTTGGCGGCAAGATTTATCCGAGAGATATACCACTCCGAGTGGCTCGCTAATGTCGTCATGGTTCCTAAGAAAGACAAATCGCTCCGAATGTGCATTGATTTCAAGCACATCAACCGGGCCTGCCCGAAAGATCATTTTCCTCTCCCTCGCATAGATCAATTTGTTGACTCGACCGCGGGATGCGAGAGACTGTCTTTTCTAGACGCCTACTCCGGGTACCACCAGATCCGTCTGTACGGACCCGACGAGATAAAAACAGCTTTCATCACTCCATTCGGGTGCTTCTGCTATATCACCATGCCATTCGGCCTCAAGAATGCCGGAGCCACATTTATGCGAATGATTCAGAAGTGTCTACTCACTCAAATGAGTCGGAATGTGGAAGCGTATATGGATGATATCGTCGTCAAGTCACGAAAAGGTTCCGACCTGCTCGCTGACCTCGCCGAAACATTTGCCAACCTAAGAAGGTATGCTATCAAGCTCAATCCATCAAAGTGCACATTCGGAGTTCCTGGTGGCAAGTTACTCGGTTTTCTCATTTCCGAGCGAGGGATCAACGCTAATCCAGAAAAGATCGGCACTATTCTCCGAATGAAACGCCCTGTGCGAGTGCATGATGTCCAGAACCTTACTGGATGCTTGGCCGCATTAAGTCGATTCATCTCACGACTCGGTGAAAAGGCATTGCCTCTTTACCGACTGATGAAGAAGGCAGACAAGTTCGAGTGGACTCCAGAAGCTGATGCAGCGTTTGCCGAGCTAAAGTCTCTGCTCTCCACCCAGCCGGTGCTTGCTGCTCCAATCAGCAAAGAGTCTCTGTTACTCTATATCGCAGCCACAGGACAAGTCTTCAGTACTGTGCTTACGGTCGAGCGGGAAGAAGAAGGAAAAGCTCTCAAAGTTCAGCGCCCAGTGTATTATTTGTCTGAAGTCTTGACTCCATCCAAGAAGAGATATCCTCATTATCAGAAGCTTGTGTATGGAATATACATGACCACAAAGAAGGTTGCTCATTATTTCTCTGATCATTCCATCACAGTCGTCCGCGACGCTCCACTATCAGAGATTTTGCACAACAGAGATGCAACTGGTCGAGTGGCCAAATGGGCGATTGAACTTCTTCCCCTTGATATCAAGTTTGAGGCAAAGAAAGACATTAAGTCCCAGGCAATAGCAGATTTCCTCGCCGAGTGGATTGAACAGCAGCAGCCGACTGAAGTTCACTCGGAGCATCGGACCATGTTCTTTGATGGCTCTAAGATGTTGAATGGTTCCGGTGCTGGGGTCGTCCTGGTTTCCCCCAGAGGAGATAAGCTCAGATATGTGCTCCAGATTCACTTTGATTCCTCCAACAATGAGGCAGAATATGAGGCCCTCTTATATGGGTTGCGCATGGCCATCTCACTCGGCGTCCGTCGCCTGATGGTCTATGGCGACTCGGATTTAGTGGTCAACCAAGTGATGAAGGAGTGGGACGTGAGAAGCCCAGCCATGACTGGATACTGCAGTGCAGTGAGGAAGCTGGAAAAGAAGTTCGAGGGGTTGGAGCTCCATCATATACCCCGACTGAAAAATCAAGCAGCTGATGATCTAGCAAAGATAGGTTCCAAGAGAGAAGCCATTCCGAGTGGTGTGTTCTTGGAGCATATACACACTCCGTCAGTCAAAGAAGATCCTTTCACCGAAGAAACTCCACAGCCCAAGAGTGCCACAGATCCGACTGAGGTTGAAGTCCCAGCAGTGGTCGACTTGGTCATGGAGATCTCGGTGGTCATTCCCGACTGGACAGTTCCATATATCGCGTATATCCTGAGAAAAGAGCTTCCGGAGGATGAGGAAGAGGCTCGACAGATCGTCCGTCGATCTAAGGCCTTTACCGTAATCAAAGGACAATTATACAGAGAAAGTGCGACTGGAGTTGGTCAGAAGTGCATAACACCAGAAGAAGGTCGACTCATCCTCAATGATATCCACTCGGGAACCTGTGGTCATCATGCGTCCTCTCGGACCATCGTGGCCAAAGCATACCGAGCCGGATTTTACTGGCCAAAGGCGAATGAGATGGCAAAGGAGATAGTGGATAAGTGCGAGGGATGTCAGTTCTACTCGAATATGTCGCACAAGCCTGCATCAGCCCTGAAGACCATTCCACTCGTCTGGCCTTTCGCAGTATGGGGGTTGGACATGGTCGGTCCTTTGAGAACAGGGCGAAGTGGCTTCACGCATGTACTGGTGGCAGTCGACAAGTTCACCAAGTGGATTGAGGCTAAACCAATCAAGAACCTTGACGCCGGTACTGCTGTTAGTTTCATCAGGGAACTAATATTCAGATATGGAGTCCCGCATAGCATCATTACGGATAATGGGTCGAACTTTGACTCGGAGGAATTCAGAGATTTCTGTAACTCTCAAGGCACACGGATCGACTACGCTTCAGTCGCCCATCCGCAGTCGAATGGACAGGCAGAGCGAGCCAATGGACTGATTCTCAAGGGATTGAAACCCCGACTGATGCGTGATCTCAAGCATGCAGCTGGAGCTTGGGTCGACGAACTTCCCTCAGTGCTTTGGGGACTACGGACCACACCTAACCGGTCGACCGGAAGAACTCCATTCTTCTTGGTCTACGGAGCTGAAGCAGTCTTGCCGAGTGATCTTCTCCACAATGCTCCTCGAGTCAAAATCTACAACGAAGCAGAAGCTGAACAAGCGCGACAGGACGCAGTCGACCTTTTAGAAGAAGAAAGGGAGATGGCTCTGATCCGGTCGACCATCTACCAACAAGATTTGCATCGTTTCCACGCCAGAAATGTGAGAGGTCGAGCCTTCCAGGAAGGAGATTTGGTTCTCCGAGTGGATCAGCACAAACCACACAAGCTTGCTCCTTCTTGGGAAGGTCCCTTCATCGTCACCAAGGTTCTCCACAACGGGGCGTACTGTCTTTACAACGTCGAGCATAATATCGACGAGCCCCGAGCTTGGAACGCGGAACTACTCCGCCCATTTTACACTTAAGGTTTATCACTCGGATGAGTTGCAATAAAGTACTTCTGTAGTTCATGGACCTCAAAATAATAGTGTCATAGTTCCTCCATAATTTTTGTCACTTTTATTTTTGTCCAATAAAATTCCCCCTCAGTGGGTGACTTAGCCGCGAATCCGTTTCGCCTAAGTTTGTAAAAATCCTACCGAGTGGTGAGCCAGACTCCCACTCGGAGGCTTAGCTGCGAATCCGTTTCGCCTAAGTTATCGAAATCCTACCGAGTGGTAAGCCAGACTTCCACTCGGGGGCTTAGCTGCAGCCCTGTGCTCGCCTAAGTTTGTAAAAAATCCTACCGAGTGAAGAGCAAACCTCTCACTCGGGAGCTTAGCTGCAGTCCAAGCACTCGCCTAAGTTATAAAAATCCTACCGAGTGAAGAGCAAACCTCTCACTCGGAGGCTTAGCTGCGGCCCAGTGCTCGCCTAAGATATAAAAATCCTACCGAGTGGTAAGCCGGACTTCCACTCGGAGGCTTAGCTGCAGTCCAAGTACTCGCCTAAGTTATCGAAATCCTACCGAGTGAAGAGCAAACCTCTCACTCGGAGGCTTAGCTGCAGCCCTGTGCTCGCCTAAGT
>NC_041385.1:782359473-782388686 GCF_002162155.2 Triticum dicoccoides | reverse complement strand
AGCTGCAGTCCAAGTACTCGCCTAAGTAATCCAAAATCCTACCGAGTGAAGAGCAAATCTCTCACTCGGGGGCTTAGCTGCAGTCCGAGCACTCGCCTACGTTATCGAAAATCCTACCGAGTGAAGAGCAAACCTCTCACTCGGGGGCTTAGCTGCAGCCCAGTGCTAGCCTAAGTTATCAAAATCCTTCCGAGTGAAGAGCAAACCTCTCACTCGGGGGCCTAGCTACAGCCCAGTGCTCGACTAAGTTATCAAAATCCTACCGAGTGAAGAGCAAACCTCTCACTCGGGGGCTTAGCTGCAGTCCAAGTACTCGCCTAAGTTATAAAAATCCTACCGAGTGATAAGCCAGACTTCCACTCGGAGGCTTAGCCGCAGCCCAGTGCTCGCCTAAGTGGACTAAGGAATAAGTCGATTGCAATAAAGGCGCCCTGCTTTGAACCTGCAAAAGACATTTCGAGCCAAAAGCAATCATATTCAAGCACCAAATTCAAGTTTGAATCGATATCTAAAGGAACCGAAAGTGCTCAGGCGCTAAGCCCGTTAAGGTTTATCGGTTACAATTCCACTCGGCATACCGAGGCAAATTTAAAGCGTCGAGCTTAGAAGAAGTTTTTTACCCCTCCTGCGGAGGGCTGGAAGGTGCAACAAACTCATCAAGATCAATTCCGTCTGCGATCCGAGTGGCAGCCGCAAGGAAAGTTTCCATAAAGGACTTGAAGTCGTGTTTCTTGGTGTTGGCCACCCGGAGGGCCGCCAGCTTCTCTTCTCGCGCATCTTTGCAGTGGACTCGGGCCAGACACAGAGCAACATCTGCACCGCACCGAGCCGAGGACTTCTTCCACTCCTGCACTCGACCTGGGATCATGTTCAAGCGAGCCATCAGCGACTCAAGGTCATTCTGAAGTGTCTCCCCGGGCCAGAGCGTCGAGTCGATGTGAGATGTGGCGACCTTCAGCCTTGCAAGATAGTCCACAGCAGCTGCAACACGGGACTCCAGTCGGAAAACATTCATGGCAACTTCGTCATTCACCGGAGAATTGACGGGGTCGAGGTTTGGTTCCAGCTGGCTAGTTTCTTCTTCAAAGTTTTGACAAAATTCTGCAAGGACGATCACCGAGTCAAGGTGATGGTCGAATGGAAAAGCCACGATTGGAAATAATTGCCTAGCATAGAGGTTTACCTTCAAGCATAAGAAACAGCTTCTTGGCAAGACCACTCAGGAAGGCCTCCAGATCATTTTTCTTCCCAGTCAACTTACTGACTTGGTCGGTCAGGGCAGCTTTATCAGTTTTCAGTCGACTGACCTCCTTGTTGGCGATCCCAAGAGCAGCTTTCAGATTGGTATTGTCTTGTTCAAGCTTGGTGACTGAAGCTAACTTCTCGTCAGCAAGCTTGATCTTCTCAGCTAGTTCAAGGTCTTTCTTCTGTTGGGCCTCCCTTACCTTACCTGCAAGTTACAGCAAGATCAGATTTTGAAACAAACAAAGGGAAAAGCAGTCGTCAAGGTCTCACCAAACATACCTTCGGTCTCCTCCTTTGCCTTCGTCAGTTTCTCCTGAACCAGCTTCAAGTTCAGCTCGAGCTGAACGTGCTTGTTTACCAGCTCAGAGTAGCGAGCCACAAGATCACAGGAGTTCTGCGAAGAACCAATCGACTAAATGTCAAATATAATTCACTTCCGAGTGAAAAAGGAAAAATCACACGTTTCTAAGACTACAGCCGAATACAAGCATTCGACCGTAGTCTCGGGGACTACACCCAGTGGGTGCACTCAGCATGCCCCCACTAATCCTATCGAAGATAGAGTCGACCAGTCGACCTCAAAAAAAAAGAAGAGAGAGATGTGTTCTTTAAGACTGTAATCGACTGCAAGCAGTCGACCACAGTCTCGGGGACTACACCCCGTGGGTGCACTCAGCGTGCCCCCACCGGTTTGCGAAATCCATTCGATATAGTCGAATGACGCAAAGACTGAAATTATAAAACCTAAAGCCGACTGCCAGCAGTCGACCTTAGCCTTGGAGACTACACCCAGTGGGTGCACTCAGGGTGCCCCCACTAATCCTATTGAAGACAGAGTCGACCAGTCGACCAGTTTGCGAAATCCATTCGACATAGTTGAATGACGGAAAGCCTGAAATTATAAAGCCTAAGGCCGACTGCCAGCAGTCGACCTTAGCCTTGGCGACTACACCCAGCGGGTGCACTCAGTGTGCTCCCGCTAACACGGAGTCTGAATCGACACACCCAGTGGGTGGCTACTATAAATTCTAGAAAGAAAAGTTTTTGATAGCATATCCTAACAGAACAGGCGGCGGTCGACTGACCTGAACATTGCTTTGAAGGGCGGAACTGGCGTCGTAAGCTGCCTGGCTCGCATCCCGGATGGTCCTTAACTGCTCCATCATGATCCCTGCCTGGCGTATCGCCTCCTTCGCGGCGCCAGCTTGGTCCTCTGGGACGTGGTGTGTCGTGAAGAGGGAGAGCTGCTAAGCACTCGTCAGTGGATCTGCGAAGGACACAGTGTGTCGAGTGGTATTCTCTTCCTCCGCAATCAGAGTCTCAGGCGCCGCCACATCCTGGGGCACCCTGCTGGCAGACGCTTTCCTACTCTTTCTGCGCTTCAGCGGTTCCTCATCCTCATCATTATCAGGGAGAGTGATAACAACATTGGGTGGAGGTACAGAGAAGAATCAGGATTAGAGATCACGAGTCAGTCGACTAAAAACGGCGTTAAGAATATAGTACCTGGTTTTGAGGTTGCTGCGTCCTCCATCTCATGGTCATCAGCCCGGGCTGAGGTCTCAGAAGTAGCAGCACTGCAACTCCAAAGAATCAGTCGACTAACTTCAGCGTCGACCAGAGACAAAGTTCACACAAAATAAGAAGACTTAAGTAGCATGATTACCCTGATATGGTGGGGATGGACACCTTCTTCTTCGGCAGGAGCTTGGTCGGCTTCGACGGAGCCGCCCGGGGCTGCTTCGGCGCCTTTTCAGTCGGCGCCGGAGAGGTGGTCCGAGGGCGCTTGGTCGACTGTGCAACGGTCGCAACCCCCTTGCCACGTTCAGTCGAAGGGTCGTGGACAAGCTTCGACCGCCTTTCTGAGCGCGGTGGTACGACCTCCTCCTCCTCTTCTTCCTCGTCTTCAGCGTCATCTTCATCACCGTCATCGTCGTCATCATCATCATCATCCTCAGCAACGTCCGAGTCCCATTCCTCCTCCTCCTGGCTCTCGACCAATTGGCAGAATAAACAGAAATGAATATGACAAGAACACAGTGGAGAGCAGGGCAGGCATACCTTGTCTGGATCACTGTTGTGGTCGAGTGGAGGAATCCTTCTGGCTCCGCGTGGGTTATCCTTGTTTCCGGTAACGGCGGCCATCCATCTTTCCAGAGTGACATCGTCGACTGCTTCTGGATGGACTCGAGTCTCGTCTTCAGTCCCACAGTACAACCACATGAAGTGGCTCCGGAACTGAAGGGGCTGGATACGACGCCTAAGGAAAACCTCCAGGAGATCCATGCCCGTCACTCCCTCCCGAACCAACTGTACCACGCGCTCCATCAACATCTTCACGTCAGCTTTCTCCTCCGGAATCAACTTCAGAGAGGAGGGCTTGTTCACTCGGTCCATGGTAAACTGAGGGAGTCCACTCGACTGCCCCGGCGTCGATTGATCCTGGCAGTAGAACCAGGTCGACTGCCAGCCTCTGACTGACTCGGGAAAAGTCATGGCTGGGAAGGTGCTCTTATTCCTCACCTGGATCCCCAGGCCCCCACACATTTGGACGACTCGGGTTCTTTCGTCGCCTGGGCTCGCCTTCTTCACGGTCTGAGAGCGACACGTGAATATATGCTTGAACAAGCCCCAGTGCGGTCGACAGCCCAGAAAACCCTCACACATGGACACGAACGCGGCAAGATAGGCGATAGAATTTGGGGTAAAGTGGTGGAGCTGCGCTCCAAAGAAGTTCAAGAAACCACGGAAGAAAATACTCGGCGGCAAAGAAAATCCACGATCAACATGGGTGGCCAAGAGCACACACTCACCCTCTTCTGGCTGGGGCTGCCACTCCTTCCCCGGAAGCCTCGCAGCTCCATGGGGGATCAAGCCCTCGTTGGCCATGTCGAGGAGATCTTTCTCCGTGATGGTCGACTGGATCCAATCTCCTTGGACCCAGCCCTTCGGCAGGCGGGATCTAGACGAAGACCCGCCGCGGCTGGTGGATCTCCTCTTCGCCTTCTTCGTCGCCGACGCCTTCTTCGCGCGTTCCAGCGCCGCCGTCTTCTCCTTGGCCATGGTTGCCGGCGAGACGCGCGAGGAGAGGTTGGGCGGAGGCGAGAGCGACCGCGTCGGGCGGAGACGAAGGGAGCAGAGAAAGAGAATGCTGAGGCACTGTACAAAAAACCCTCGCCGGGCGCATTTATAAGGTCCCTTCCGAGTGAATGACAGGTGGGCCCGGTCGATCTAATCATATCCAGGAACAGTTATGCAGGCGGGATACATGGCGAAGAAAGCGGCGCGGGGATCGAGGCGTCTATATCCCGTCCCATCCGAACGCCGCGGTCCGCTCCGTTTCGCGCGCTTCCCCAAATTTCGCATCCCGCGGAATCCGCGAACGGCAGACCGGTCTGTCAGACGCGGGATTTCCTGCGACCCGTCGCTCGGAAATCGTCAAAGCCCGAAAGATCACTCGACGAAAGAAGAGAATGGATCGAGTCGACTGAAGACAAGTTGGTCACTATCAACGAAGAGATTCTTTGATCCAGAACAACGCACGACCAGTGCGCATAAGTTAATCGGAAATAACATCAACTCCTTCCTCACTCGGAGCCTCAATCCATTCGGGGGCTAATGATGGGGTCATGTACCTAGGGTAGGGTCACAGACCTGATCTAAGTACCCTGCCCAAGGACACCCTTAGAAGAGGTCACCTTCCAGTCGACCACCGAGGGACTCACTCGACTGACTTGAAGGACTCGACCACGAAGACTCACTCGACCACAAGAAGGTCAAGAGGCACTCTGCACTGCAACAGCCTGTAATTAAGTAGACTTTATGATAGTAAAGACACTTTATGTGGGGCGTTACCAGTAACGCCCCAGACTTAACTCACCTTAAACCCTCTCCTACGTGGGCTGGCTGGGGTCCTGGCGCACTCTATATAAGCCACCCCCCTCCACAGGTAGAAGGGTTCGGCACCATGTAATCCATATACACATAATCCACTCGACCGCCTCTGGGCTCCGAGACATAGGGCTTTTACTTCTTCCGAGAAGGGCCTGAACTCGTACATCCCTTGTGTTTACAACTTCTCCATAGCTAGGACCTTGCCTCTCCATACCTACCCCCCACTCTACTGTCAGGCTTAGAACCACGACAGCCGGCCCCCCCTTTCCTTTCTCCTTCCCCCTCTTCCTATTACTACTACTAGTACTACTTCCTACTAGTACTCTTTCCTTCCCGCTCCAAATAAGATAAGGAAAAGAGAGGGAAACCTACTTGGAGTAGGTTTCCCCCTCCTCATGGCGCGCCCCCCCAGGGCCGGCCACCTCCTCCCTCCCTCCTTTATATACGGGGGTAGGGGGGCACCCTAGGACACACAAGTTGATCATTGATCGTTCCTTAGCTGTGTGCGGTGCCCCCCTCCACGATATTACACCTCGGTCATATTATAGCGGTGCTTAGGCAAAGCCCTGCAACAGGAGAACATCAAGATCGTCACCACGCCGTCGTGCTGACGGAACTCCCCCTCGGCGCCTCTACTGGATCGGAGATCGAGGGTGCATCATCGAGCTGTACGCGTGTCAAGAACTCGGAGGTGCCGGAGTAACGGTACTTGGATCGGTTGAACCGGAGGACGTACGACTACTTCCTCTACGTTGCGTCAACGCTTCCGCTTCGGTCTACGAGGGTACATAGAGAACACTCTCCCCTCGTTGCTATATCATCACCATGATCTTGCGTGTGCGTAGGAAATTTTTTGAAATTACTACGTTCCCCAACAAATACAACTCTTCATTGGTATAACCTAATAACTCTATTTTCCTAGTGCGTATATTCAGGCCGTGCGCCTCATAGCGAGTGACATGTACAACCACACAATCCTTGTCTGCATCAGGGCTCTAATTGAAACAGAACCAAATTCTGAATTACTTTTCAGTATAGAAACACAAGTTATTTAAACCACTATGTATAGCATGGCATCGAAGCTAATAAAATTTTGAATTATTAATCACCACATACTTCCTTTTCCAAAAAAAATCACCACATACTTAGATGAAAAACCACAATCGAGATCGCCAAAGAAGGAAATCACCTTGGGCAGTTCAGGGGGGGACACATCCTCGAAGGGGGAAAACTGCTCCTGCCCTTCTACGGGGGCTGTAACCTCAAATGGGGCGTTGACCATCTCAGTAGTGGCCATGAGCGTATCTGGGGTCGGCTCAGTGGTTGCCTCCTTCTTCTTGGAGGTCTCTGTCTCGGGGGGATCAGCCTCCCGCGTCTGCTCCAATATCGGCAGATCTTTGCCTGGTTCTCCTTCGTCCATCATGAAACTGACGAATACTAGGAGACCACTAAAAGAAAAACACAATCGCAATGACAATGAAACAAAAAAGAGAGTGAGGATCGGTTACTGCTTTGCAAAAGTTCTTTTTTTTCTGAACGAAAATATACCAACATCACGGATCCGCTTACCTTCCCTTCGTCGTGAGAGAAGAACAGTGGCAGATGTGAGTGTTGCCTTTCTTGAAGACGGTGAGGGAGAAGGGGATTCAGCGAAGAGTGAAATGATGGTTGCTTCGTCCGTCAAACTTAGAATGCGGTGGAGTTTTGTGATACGACGGCTCGTTACTGCCGCACTACGACCGGGGTGACTCTCCTCCTGCATACTGCCTTCTAATTTGGTGGATGGCATTTGGGCCCACACGCTGCATGGCCCGCATGTCGGTGAACAAAAGTATTATGGCATTCAGTAGAGGGAGACGTTTCAATGACCTAGGAGGAGCCAGAAGCGGTAGAGTGTCTCCACTGTACTAGTAGTAATTGTCTTTCTAGGTAGCTATAGAGTGTCTCCACTGTACTAGTAGTAATTGTTTCTCTGGGCCCAAGACAAAACATCCCATCCACACTAGTAAATAGTAAAATCAATTCAAAAGCCCATATATTTATTAAATGAGAGGCGCTACCCACACCCAGCACACCGCCCCCCCCCCCAAAAAAACCTGGGTGCTCTTCTTCCTCCTTTCTCCCACCCACCTCACGTCAGCTCGCTCCACTCGTACCCCCAAATTCCTCACCTCACTCCTACAGAAAACCCCAGCTCCCCTTCTTCCGAACTCCTACAGAAAACCCCCAGCTCCCCTTCTTCTTCGCTCGCACTACAACTAGGCTCGTCATTCGTTACTCTGCTCAAATCCGTGACCGCGACGCGACACACTCTAGGAAAATGGAGTCGGCTGACCCCAGCATCAAGAAGATGAGGCTCCTGCCAGCGGCGACGCCTGTTGTAGATCTCGCACCCGGCTGCGCGGGGAGAAGCGGCATCCCCGCCCCCACCGGATCCCAGGAACCCGTAGAATCTCGGGTGGGCCGCATCAGCGATCTCCACGATGCCATCCTTAGGGAGATCATCTCGCTTCTCCCCACCAAGGATTGCTGCCACACCCAAGTCCTCTCAATTTGGTGGCGCCCTCTATGGCGCGCCATGCCCCTTAATCTCGACTGTCATCAGCAATCTCTCTTCAATGATTTTGAAATCCCCATAGCTATCATCGCCTCCCACCAGGGCTCCGTTCAAAGCCTCTGCATCCCGTCATGCTACCTGAGCAACCATACCATGCCCTGCACGGTGGATGCCTGGCTGAAATCCCCTGAATTCACAGAACTACAGCTGCTTGAGTTCTACTATTCCCCTGGAAATCACATACCACATACCGAACGCCATGAACTTGTGCCCTCAGCACCGATGTCCATCTCGCGGTTTTCCTCCTCTCTCCACACCGCCACCTTTGTGCTGTGCTACCTGCCAGACAATCTGGTACTAAACCTTCGACTCCCATTTCTCAAGAAACTTTCACTTGTGCGGGTTCGTATATCGGAGGCCTCATTGCACATCATCATCCACTCCAGTTGCCCTGCGCTGGAGTGCTTGGTGCTTGTTTTCACAGTAGAATCGATTGTCTCCAAATAAAGTCACCTAACCTTGTAAGAATTGGAATTTTTTTGACGGAAGGCAACTCATCATCCCAGATGCCCCTTCACTTCAAAGGTTGATCCTTGATTCTAGTTATTCATCGTTGCAAATAACCATCCTCTCTGCGCCTAAACTAGAGACCTTGGGTGTAATACATGATCTCTGCGCTCATTTCAATATGGTGTTTGGCTCCAAAGTTCTTCAGGTACTTTATATTATCATCTACACTTGTAACCATAAGCTCCCATTTTAAATTTCTGCGCATAATTTATATATCATCTTGGAGTACACATTTTGTACTAATATTATGTTCTATGCTCGATGAAGAGTTTCTCCATGGATGGCCTATCAATGGTGTTGGATTCTGTATCCAAATGAATAGATTTGATATGAAAAAGATTATTAGCTTGCTGCAATGCTTTCCATATCTGGAGAAGTTGTATATAAAGGTGATAATTTCACGCACATTGCAAGCCCGCATACAGTATACTAGAATTAACCGTTCAGCTGTTGCTCTTTCGACACTATTCTTTTAGACCTTAACTGTTTTCAATATTCATGTCTATTTAGGCAACAGGACGGGGTAAGAAAGTTATAACCAATCGGTGGATTCGTCAGCATCGGGATTTTCTCACTTCTCATGAGATTCGATTGAAGACAATAACGCTAGAATGATATGTAGCCAACCGTGCAAACACAAGATTTGTCACATTCTTCCTGCTGAATGAGAGGTTACTATTGTCCATCAGGCTTAAGTTTATCAGCAGCATAGTTTTGACGGATGGGTATGTCGAAGAGCAAAAAAAGGAGTTTCAGGTGGGCAAAAGAGATTCTGAATGTGCCGGGCTTCTATTTACAACATATTGTGGTCATAATAAAGTAAATTTTACGACCCAGGATGTTCATTCTATGGACCTGACCGATCCATTTGACTGTGACTGCCGAAAACAGTGCTGGAGTTAGATGTTGTTGCCCTTTTCAATCTGGTTTTTTTTGTAAACCTGATGAACAATTAACCCTCGTGGTTTTGTACAGTTTGTAAGCTGGAGTTAGATGTTCCTGCCCTTTTCAACTCGGTTGTGACTGTCATATTTTCTTTGAAACAAGGCAAATGGCTTGCCATTCATTTAATTTAGAGTGAAATATTGTAACAAATCCCAACCAAGGGAAATAACATCACTCTCGCCGGCTTCTTGAGCTCACTATGCATTACAGAAGCCAAGTGATTAGCCCCCACCAGCACTACAAGAAATATGTCAACTAGCGACCTTCTGTCAGTGACCCTGGAAGAATTCGTCATAGATCTATGACCAATTGAGACCAATTGGTCAAAAGCTGTTCGGGGGGCTCCAAACCCTAAACCATTGTGACCATTTTGGTGAGAAAGGTCGTAATTTCCTTACACGAAATGGTCATAAAGCAAACAGTGTTGGTCTGCTGC
This sequence comes from Triticum dicoccoides, assembly GCF_002162155.2. Lineage (NCBI taxonomy): Eukaryota > Viridiplantae > Streptophyta > Magnoliopsida > Poales > Poaceae > Triticum > Triticum dicoccoides. The sequence goes on along the minus strand of NC_041385.1, from coordinate 782,379,039 downwards.
CTTATTTCTACTTGTTAACGACCAATATATATGGTCATAGCCTTGTAGATTGTGGTGGGTTGTGATGACTAGGCGCCATCTCATCACTTTTGCCTATGTGTCATGTCCATGTGTCAATTTTTTCCCTAGGTTGTGAAGCAACCTATATTTCTGTTATTCCGAAAATTCCCAAAAAATTCTCATAAATTGTTTGGATCATATCTTCATCAAATATGTCAAAAACCTTCCTTGCCTAGTTAAAAAATAACTCAACAATATTCATTTTCCTATTCTGTTCAGAGCAGCACTTTGTGAAGGAAGTACCATTTTGGGATGTCCAAATGGTATCCATTTTCTATAGTGTTTTCCCCTACCCAAATAACCATCCTCCACAAAATGCCAGCTCAATCCATTCATTATTTTGAGCCCAGCTTCAACATTCGTATTTATGTTCAGTGTGGTACTTTGCAAAGCAAGTACCACCTAGGCTCCTCCTTTTGAGCTGAAAATTTGTGAAGACGGTCTTCTTAGTAACTGATCATCCTCAGCCAAAACTCACACCCATTAGCCATGTGCATTTCCCGTACCGCTAATCAAACACTTAGCTGCTTATTCATGTTTGAGCATCGATCGGTCTCCTTGTGATAATCTTATGTTGTGATTTTCTTCCTAGCACCTACCTAGGGAGGGCCCAACCCACTAGACATGCCTAGGCCGCCCAGAACACATGGCGACGCCACGGTCACGCGGTGACCATGCGGCGGGTATGCGAGTTTACGCGCTCTAGAGTTGGGGCCCTCGCCAACCGTCCAAACCTCGACGTATCGCCACCAAACCATGTATTTATGATTAAATGGGTACTTATGTAACTAGAAATGATTTTTGGAAAAAATAAATGGCAAACTATGAGGCAGCTGCAGTTCAAATTTGACCCGCTTCCTACTGAATCAGCAGGAATTTGTCTTTTTCACCAGAGGTGGATCAAAACTTTTGACACCAAACATTTTGTCAATTGTGCATTAAAAATGGCCTAGTAATTTATAAAACTGATTTGGTTCAATTTTGCAACAAATATATGGTTGGTCCTTCACAAAAAAACTCATTTCAGGCACTCGGAAAATGGAAAATGAATTTTTCACGCAAAGAAAATGAAAACTTCCTTAGGCAACATTGTTTGCCATTCCAAGATGCACCCTTGTGCACAATATGAGATTATTTGAACAAACTATGCCATGAATGTGGCCATAAGATTGATCATTTGGCTTGAAAGCCATGAATCTTCACGCATGATAGCTCATTTTTGAGAACACTTTTTTTAAATAGTTTCCTTATTACAAGTTTATTATTTTTCCTAGAAACTTGGTCACATATAATGACACAATGCGAAGGTTTTCCAATTTTTCTGATTTTTTTTGATTTTTTTTGCCCGTTTCAAAATGCGGTCAAAACGGCGGGCTTGACCGTTCCTAGCTAGTGGTTGAATCTTGGAAAACTTTTGATGTTTCTCTAATTAAATAGATACTAATGTACCTAGAAATGATTTTTGGAAAAATAAATAGCAAACTATGAGGCAACTACAGTTAAAATTTGACCCGCTTCCAACTGAATCGGCGAAATTTGTCTTTTTCACCAGAGGTGGATCAAAACTTTTGACACCCAACCATTTGGTCAATTGTGTATTAAATATGGCCTAGTATTTTAGAAAAATGATTTGGTCCAATTTTGCAAGGATTATTTGGTAGGTCCTTCACAAAAAAACCTCACTTGGGGCACTCGGAAAATGGAAAATGGCTCTTTTGTGCAATGAAAGTGAAAACTCCCTTAGGCAACATTGTTTGCCATTCCAAGATGCACCTTTGTGCAAAATATGAGATTATTTGAACAAACTATGCCATGAATGTGGTCATAAGATTAATCATTTGGCTTGAAAGCCATGAATCTTCACGCATGATAGCTCATTCTTGAGAAAACTTTTTTTAAATAATTTCCGTATTACAAGTTTATTATTTTTCCTAGAAACTTGGTCACATATAATGACACAGTGCGAAGGTTTTCCAATTTTTTGATTTTTTTGGAATTTTTTATGGCCGTTTCAAAATGCGGTCAAAACTACGGGCTTGACCGTTCCTAGCTAGTGGTTGAATCTTGGAAAACTTTTGATGTTTCTCTAATTAAATAGGTACTTATGTACCTAGAAATGATTTTTGGAAAAAATAAATAGCAAACTATGAGGCAGCTACAGTTCAAATTTGACCCGCTTCCAACTGAATCGGCGGAAATTTATCTTTTTCACCTGAGGTGGATCAAAACTTTTTACACCCAACTATTTGGTCAATTGTAAATTAAGTATGGCCTAGTATTTTAGAAAAATGATTTGGTCAAATTTTGCTAGAATTATTTGGTAGGTCCTTCACAAAAAAACCTCACTTGGGGCACTCGGAAAAAGGAAAATGGCTCTTTTGTGCAATGAAAGTGAAAACTCCCTTAGGCAACATTGTTTGCCATTCCAAGATGCACCCTTGTGCACAATATGAGATTTTTTGAACAAACTATGCCATGAATGTGGCCATAAGATTGATCATTTGGCTTGAAAGCCATGAATCTTCACGCATGATAGCTCATTTTTGATAACAATTTTTTAAAATAATTTCCGTATTACAAGTTTATTATTTTTCCTAGAAACTTGGTCACATATAATGACACAATGTGAAGGTTTTCCATTTTTTTGAATTTTTTTATTTTTTTATGCCCGTTTCAAAATGCATTCAAAACGGCGGGCTTGACCATTCCTAGCTAGTGGTTGAATCTTGGAAAACTTTTGATGTTTCTCTATTTAAATAGATACTTATGTACCTAGAAATGATTTTTGAAAAAAATAAAGAGCAAACTATGACGCAGCTGCAGTTCAAATTTGACCCGCTTCCAACTGAATCGGCGGAAATTTGTCTTTTTCACGAGTGGTTGATCAAAACTTTTGACAGTCAACCATTTGGTCAATTATGCATTAAATATGACCTAAAATTTTATAAAATTGATTTTGTCCAAATTTGCTTATTTGCTAGATTCTTCACAAAAAACTCATTTTGAACACTCGAAAAATGGACGAGAGGTGGACGAAAAACTTTTCAGAGGGAACCATTTGGTCCTTTTGTACATAAAACATGGTCAAATATTTTTGAAAATTGTTGCGGTCCAATTTTATAACTAACATTTGATAGGTTCTTCACATAGGTGAAAACAAAGAAGAGAAACAAAAAGAGAAAAACACAAATACATAAGTTTAACTTTCATTGGTGGAGATGTTTGTGCCATGGATTGATGACATGGCACACATCCATCCATCCATCCATCCATACACCCACCCACCCACAGCACAAACCCTAACTCCACTCCTCCCGTCCCCTCTCCCCTCTCCCCCGATTCAGATCCAGTCCTCGCCGCCGCCACCTACCTCAAGCCGATCCCGTCGCCCGCGCCCGCGCGCACCCACCCACTCCGCTCCTCCTCACCTCCGGAGGACGTCCGCCGCTCTTCCTCCGCCCGTCGACCCACCCCGTCCCGGAAGCCTCACTCGCCGCCTTCCGCCGCAGGGCCGCTGCGGTCATCCTGCCCTCGGTGCCGCACCTCCACCGCCATCTCCATTGGCTCCTCGTCGACGCCTCCGCCCCTTCCCCGTCCAGCAGCGATCCGGCGGCGCCCTACCTCCTCCGCGTGCCGTTCGAGAATGAGCACTGGAAGGACCTGGTGGTCGCCATCCGGGACGAGGTGCTCATCCCACGGCGTCGCGCCGTTGTGCTGGACGCCGATGTCCACCACCTACAGGGCTCCCTCCCCCCTCGACCTCGCCACGGTCAACATTAATACTCCATATGCTAGCCACAGCGAGGACGGCCGAAACATGGCGGAGGCGCAGGCGCCTACCAAGAAGGGCGGCCACGGCGACGGCCGCGCCGCTGACCCGCCGCCTCCAGGGAATTTTTGACGCCATCCGCGTCGTCCCGCACTTCCCCAAGCAAGGTCCGTCCGCCCATCTCCGTGCGAAACCATTACTACTAACCAACCATAACCCTCCTATCTGATGTGCTCTGGTCGTTCGGTTTTTGGTGCGGCGCGTGCAGGGATCATGTTCAACGACATCACGACACTGCTGCTGTGGCCGGGCGTGTTCAAGGACACTATGGACATGTTCGTGGATTGCTACCGTGGGATGAGCATCACGGCCGTTGCAGGTAAGATTATTACCCTTATCCGATCGACCGGCCCTCTCACGAGTCAATCATGCAGTGCAGGCAGGAGCCATGTGCCGTCCACGCGCGCGTGCACTCTGGTGCCGGCCCGTTCGTCTTTCTTTAATGCCCCATTCATCTGAAAAGCTAGAGATTATTACTCCATATGCTAGCCGCATGCATCTTCCAAAGTTCCTGTTATGTTCCTCATTGCTTCTGCAAGTCTGTCGTTGCTAAATGATGGTCGGTGTGAGAGCACTGCAGATAGATTTTTAGTATAGGCATATTCTGTAGACGCTTGGGCTAAGTACAAGTAGCCATTGCAGAAATGGTGAACTAATTTCAGAGCAAGTGTTATGTACCTTCTCACCAAAGTGTATGCCACTTCCATGCTAGTGTTGTCTGAAACTGTCCATATTTGCTCCATTGTAAGTGTTACTTTTGGTTAGAAAGCATCCAGGTAGGCAAACTCGACAGATCTGTTATACTCATATAGTACGACACAAGGGAAGCACTGACCTGTTGATTCTTGTTTGTGGCAAGGCCAATCAGAGAGCCTATATGATTTGGTGTGCTTTTCTTCTTCTTGGTCTGAAAAAAGCAAGTGATCTAAACTATTATGTCTTCCCCTGCTGGAGAAGCCAAGTCAAATCTAGTAGCTGATCTTAAATTTGTGTGCTAATATTAAATACTTCTATACCCCACGTGTAAAAGGTAGCCTTAACACTTTGGCTTGATCCACAAAGGATCCTCTTGAGCTGTAGATTTTGACATTAGACACTCACCCTTAGCTTGTTCATTCATGCTGATCCACCTAGTTATTATGTGTCTTCTTCAGTTGCAAAGGTTACAATAACATGTTCTAGAACTATCTCTCCCTGCTTTTGATATGTTACTAGAACTACCATAAATGTTGAGTATGTGGATTTATATGTTCATATATGCTTGCTGAGTGCTCATAATTTGCTGCAATAAATCTAGGCAGAGCATGGCCAAGCTGGCATGTTTTTTGTTTCTGATATGAGGTTGTGGCTTTGGAATTGTTCTGATTCTTACATGTCTCACTATCGTATATGTCAAACTTCAGATCAAGCAAATAACTACTTTGCCGACTCCAGTTTAGAGTACTCCAAAGTTATTTTGTCTTGAGAAACCACAAATTAGAATTAGACTGAAACCATTTGATCATTACATGGGCAATAGCTTTTTTTTCTTTACTGTTGCATATGCTACTTTTTGTTTACTTGGTCGATCAAGCACACTGAGAAAGGAATCTGTATGAATGTCCTCAAAAGCATTCTGCATAATTAAGTAGGTTAATATATGAACATATTTCATTATTTTGGCCTTGCAAGTAACTAGCAAAAATGTTCATCCTCTGTAGTTTCAATCAAAGAGATAAAAGTCTAATTGCATTCATACATCCTCTCGTTGAGTATGAAAACTTTGACGAAACTTCATGCAATAAAAGCATTGGGTGGAATATGGCTCAAGCGCGACTGGCCACATGATCCTGTCTGCTCTCTTTTCCGCTAGATGCAACTCGGTGCCCTTTCTTGCTGAATGACGGTGCATTAATAAACAGTATGCTGGATGTTTGGCCTTGCATCCTTCCTTCTATAAATTCATGCTTGTGCATTGCTAGTTATTGGTTTTTTTGCAGGTCTTCTTCTTCCTTGATCTGGTGCAGCAGCAACAATTCAAGGTCATGGTCATGGAGCAGCAGCCATATATTTTTCTTCTTCTTATTCTTCCCTGAGATGAGATGAGATGAGGTTTGTTTTCCTCAAGGTCAAGGTGCAGCAGCTCGATTTGATATGATGTGATTGGATTCAGTTTCCTCATGCCTCTCTATTTGCATTGCAGGCTCTGTTGGTCGGCTTTCAATTCTTCATACCGGTGCTGCTACTGCTACATGAGGACCCTCTTCAATTCTGCATCCGTTGCGGTTGTCGCAGTTTCCACCTTCAGAAGAGCACCTGCTCCTTGTGCGGTTACCCGGACGCCTGCATCGGCAAGTGTGAGCTCCCCCTCCCTCCGTCCTAGATCTCTAGGTCTGTTGCTGTCATGCGCCATGTTCTTGATGTTGCGCGTCCTTATGTGGATGCCACGAACGGCGCTGCTCCTGCGTGCAGATTTGATTCGCCGCATTAGTATGCGGTTGTTGTCTTGCCGTGGTTGTTCAAATTGAGATGCACCTAGTTGATTCATCATCTCGGGTCATAAATTTTCTGCATTCCCTGTTGTTGTAGCTTGTTGGATGCATAGTTTCATCTCCCAATCGGAATTATTAGTGAATGGTGATGCCTGTGGTCACGAGAATGGTGATGTAGTAGCTGGTATGCTTGATGCGTGTATGTCCATCTCTTTACTGTTTTGCTAGAACCATAAATCCTTACGCGCATGATGATCATGGTCTGGTTTCTTAGATCTATTCAGCTGGTGCTTAAAATTTGACATGCCTAGATTCTAAAACTCGTTCTTACAGTTTTCATTTATATGATCAATTTAGAGAGTTGCACATGTCAGTATATTATATACCAAAAAAAATTCCTAGCTAGCGAGAACATTTTAGTCACTCCATGAACGCATACTGGTTAGTGTTAGTCATACTATTTATGTACATGGCATTTGCTGTCAATTCTTGATTATAAGTTAAGGGGTCCCTCATTGGCTACAGTTTGATGTTCTGTACCTATTCTTATTCTTATATGTTCATTCTTATTCTTATTCTTATATTTTGTTCTACTTGGATGCATTGGTACCCCCATCATCGAGCGCACGAATGCAATGGTGGCAAGAAGATGATGGTCGTGTGCATCATCAAGCACACCATGGTGATCATCTACCTTCTCACAAGTGGTAACTCAATCCAGATCGACGGTGTCTCTCTCGGTTCCCTTTATTCTCTCCTGCGTTTGTCATGTTAGTGTATGTGTTTTGACTAGTAATGTTAGATCTTGCCTATTGAATGGATGGCCGTGGTAGTAGAATGGCATTGTTGTTTTAGGTGCAATGTCTTGTAGTGAGGTTACAGGACCTGCACTTCATGCATAGTCATAGTCTCTGTTTTCTTTTATGAATAAAAAAGCATGGTACTAGCTGGATTTGTGTTATTAGTCTATATATAGAACCGTCCTTTTTTGAATGGAATGTTGATAATATATTTGGTCCATTTGTTCTGATTCTTCCTAGCCTTTTCATGTAACAGGGTGGAGGGCATGCTGCTTTCTGTTAGCCAGTCCTGAATATGGTTGTCTAGTGAACTCGGCATATGATCGCTATCGAAGGAGCTCCATGCTGAAGAAGAAAACACGTGTTATCTTATAGAGCTTGTAATTCTGATTGCCATACCTATAGAGCTAGTATAGTTATTCCACTTGTAGAGCTTGTAAAGTTTGTGTTAGAGCTTGTATTACATGTTACTTGGAGAGCAGGAGCTGAATGAATCTGGCTGATATAAGTTGAAGTATTACATGTCTTTTCTGTCAGAGCATTTTGAATACCGGCAATTTAAATACAAGTTACATATTTACTGTTAAATTGAAATATGAATAATATGACCCTGACAGCTGGGACCCATGTGACAAGTGGACCCCTTTTTTCTATAAAAAGACAAATAAAAACTGTTGAGAAAAAAGGCCCGACCCAAAAATAAAAAGGCTATAATGTTGGTCCTGGCCCATGGTGCTGTCCAGAATTAATAGGAAAAGATATATAAAAGGCTGAATTGTTGGGCTTGGCCCATGTAAAACACCTAATTGGACCCGGCTGAATCTTATTAGTGACCTTTTGAATTAGTCGCAATTTTGCCACGTCAGATTGCCATGTCGGATCCGACGTGGCCTGAGCAGACAGCCAGATACCAAAACAAAAGGTCATGGGTTCAAAGACATTCTGTTTTGGTCGTAAACGTCTACGACCTTCTCGTAGAGAAGGTCGTTAATTTCAGTTTACGACCGCTAGCTTTTGACCTTTTGTTCTTGGTCACAAAAAGGACGCAAATGAAATGACCTTTCAGTGACCAATAGTCAAGGTCACAAGTTGACATATTTCTTGTAGTGAACTTATTTCGAACTAGCACATCAAATGGGCTGAAAATTTTCATAGGAAAGGCTGCATGACCGTGACAGATTTGGATTCTGACATTTGGGACCCGCGAGGAAATAGCCTATACAAGGTGGTGTCGACTTACTAGCCAGTCAACAAATGATTCTGCCTACCAACCATTGGATTGACATCCAACATCTGTCGTGTATCATCTATCTCTTGTCTTCTTCTTCCTCCAGCCGCCCAAACCAAACCACCCCGTCGGCTCCGCCTGCTCCCGCCTCCCATGGCTGGCTGCGCCTCCGCCGTCCTACCGTATGTACCCTCCAATGTTGGCCAGTCCCTCCCTCTATTCCCCCACACGTCCTGTTATTCTCCGGCGATGTCAGCCCCAACATGCACCGGCGCCCGAACCAGTCAACCCTCGTACTCCCCTCCGTCTGCGACTGGACCAGCGCATCTTCAATGGCTCCTGTCCGTTCCGTCCGAGGCCTTGCCGTCGTCCTCCGCCTTGCGGCCTTGGTTTGCTCGCCGTGTGCCGTGCGCCGCCCTCTTAAGTTGTCAACGTCGTCAACAACCGAGAGGAACAAGGAGATGACTATACGTGGAGAGGATGACAGTAGGGACCCACCAGTGTCATGGCAGTACGTAAGCAAGTGCCTCTATAGTACAAGCCCAAAAATATGGTTCCTCCTAATGGTTGGACATCTGGGGCTTACGCCATTGTCAACATAGTCAATAAACGAGAGAATTACACTACGAGCAGCTGACACCAGGGACCCAGCAAGTCGCGCAGTTTTTTCTTTGAGGAACAAACAGGTGTTATTTATACTAGTTTTAGCGACGGATTAGGGTAACAACAGGGCTGTGCGGGGGCTGTGGCCCGTCTAGCCAGGGTTTTATTTATGTTTACCACATCATGAGCCCAGTTGTGTTTTTTTCTTGCTGAAAATGGCTAGCCTAGTCCTATTTTATTAAAGAAATACCAAAACAAGGCCTACTGGCTTTATCGGCCGTGCTGGGCTGCAAATCTTTCAAGACGAGGAGAGTTTCTTCGGTTTGCCCGAAAATGGGCTGTTCATTTTGAAAACACATCAAACCGGGAATTAGTTTCAGTTTTTTTTCATTACAAGATCTTAAATTCCATTGATATTTATGCGTGGACAATTACTTGGATTTTATATTTATATAAATTATTTTTCAAATAGTTTGAATGTGAATCGATATTTCTGGATTAAAAATAGTTGACCGCACCGAAATATGCGAAATTTCCTATACTTTTTAACCATGGCCACAATATGTGGTGTAATGCTAACAAAAAGAAGATGGGCTCCAAAAAAATTATTAAGAATTAGCAAATGGGCTGTACATTATTAGAAATAATGCCAGATGGGTTGTATGTTGTTTTCCATAGATTTGAGGCTGACTTGTGTGCCTACTATAGGTTGACGCGTATGCTTTCATAAAAAAAGGTTGACGCACACGCAACGCCCTATCAACTTAGTCAACACACGAGAGCAGTGACTGTTGGATGTCCATCCAACGACTGTCGTGCTTCTTCAATCTCTGCTCTTCATGCTCAAGCCGCTCAAACAAGCGCCGGTGGGACTGCCTGCTCCCTCCTCCCGCGGCCGGCTATGCTGCCGCGCAGGCGTCACGGCCCCACCGTACTCCTATCGCTGTCCTAGCCATCCCTCTACTCCCCCACACATGCTGTTATTCTCCGGCGACGAAAGACGAACCAGTAATATCCCACGCGGACGAGTACGGGGACGAGTACAACTGCCGAGTATTCCCTGGCTCCGTGTCGTTCCCTTCCTAGGCCTCGCCGTCGTCCACCGCCCTGGTGCTCTCGGCGCGGCCTGGTCAACATGGTCAATGAACGACATCCATCGGAAGTGGACTGTACATGGAGAGGCTGACAGCTGGGTCCACGACCGTACACAAGGAAGTGCCTCCTTATTACGCCCAAAAAATGAATACCCCTTGCTAGCTGGGACCCACCATATTGTTGGGCTGACTTGTGGGCCTACTAAGTTGACGGGGACGGAGGGCTTTGTCTAATTAGTCAATACTGCAGTGACCGTATGATGTCCATCCAACGACCATAGTGCTTCTTCAACCTCTGGTCTTCTTGCTCCAGCCGCCCAATGCAGCACCGGTCGTGCCGCCTGCTCCTGCCTCCCGTGGCCGGCTGTGCTACCGCGGAGGCCTCACCGCCCCCATACTACTCCCACCACTGGCCAGGCCATCCCTCCACTCACCCACACCCCCTGTTATTCTGCGGCAACGGCAGCCTCACACCGCAGCCAAACCAATGAACGCTCGTACTCCTCTCCGCTTGGGCATCCACTGCCGCGTCTTGCCCGGCTCCGTGTCGTCCCCTTCCTATGCCTCGCTGTCGTCCACCGCCGTGGTGCTCTCGGCACGGCGTGGTCAATGTGGTCAACGACCGACTTCCATCGGAAGAGTACTGTTCGTGGAGAGGCTGACAGCTGGGTCCATAGCAGCCACAAGGAAGTGCCTCCTTATTACGCGGAAAATATGTATTCCTCCACCTGACAGCAGGGACCCACCGGACGGGCCACCAGTATTTTGAGAAAAAATCGTTTCCCCCTGACTGTTGGGACCCACCGGACGGGCCACTGTATTCTGCGAAAAAAATGTTCCTCCCGCTGTCAGCTCGGACCCACCGGAAGTGCCTCCTTATTACGCACAAAAAAAATGAATACTTCCCCGGCTAGCTGGGACCCACCTTGGTGGGAGGCTGACTTGTGGGCCTACTAAGTTGATGGGGACGAAGGGCTTTATCAACTTAGTCAATATGAACGATTCTAGCTCTAGTGACCGTACGATGTCCATCCAACGGCCATAGTGCTTCTTCAACCTCTGGTCCTCTTGCTCCAGCTGCCCAAAGCAGCGACGGTCGTGCCGCATGCTCCTGCCTCCCGTGGCCGGCTATGCTACCGCAGAGGCCTCACCGCCCCCTACTATTCCCACCGTTGGCCAGGCCCTGCGGCGGCGGCAGCCTCACACCACAGCTGAACCAGTGAACCCTCGTACTCCTCTCCGCGCGGGCTTCCACTGTCGCGTCTTCCCTGGTTCCGTGTCATCCCCTTCCTAGGCCTCGTCGTCATCCACCACCATGGTGCTCTCTGGGCGGCGTGGTCAACGTGGTCAAGAAACGACTTCCATCGGAAGAGTACTGTACGTGGATAGGATGACAGCTGGGTCGACGACCACAGCCCAGTTTTTTTGTTATTTGCCAAATAAGTCGCTTTGTCAGGCCTGTTGGGCTGCAAATCTTTCAAGACGAGGAGAGCTTTCATTCGACTGGCCGAGAAAATGGCCCATCAGTAATGAGAAATGGGTTGTACATTTTTAAAACACATCAAACCGGCAATTAGTTTCTAATATATTTATTTTCATTTCAAGATTTTACATTACATTAATTTTTATGCGTGGAGAATTTGTTGGATTTGATATTGATATACATTTATTTTTAAAATCAGTTTGAATGTGAGTCGAAATTTCGGGATTAAAAACAGCTCGGACCGCACCGAAATATGCAAAATTTCCTATATTTTTTTAACCGTGGCCACAACATGGGCTGTAATGCTAACAAAAAGAATATGGGCTCCAGAAAGAACCTTAAGAATTAGCAAATGGGCTGTAAATTATTAGAAATAATGGCAGACGGGTTGTATGCTGTTTTCCACAGATTTGAGGCTTTCCTAAAAAAAGGTTAACACACAAGCAGTAACTGTTTGATGTCCATCCAACGGCCGTCATGCTTCTTTAATATCTGCTCTTCCTGCTCCAGCCACTCAAACAAGCGCCGGCGGGACTGCCTGCTCCCTTCTCCCCGCGGCCGGCTATGCTGCCACGCAGGCCTCAGCGCCCCACCGTACTCCCATCGCTGGCCTAGCCATCCCTCGACTCACCCACACCTGCTGTTATTCTGCGGCGACGACAGACAAACCAGTAAACCCTTGCACAGTCGTACTTGCCTCCGCGTGGGAAACAACTGCCGAGTCTTCCCTGCCTCCGTGTAGAGGCGCACACGTGTCGTAGTAGAGGCGCGTGCGTGCCGTAGTAGAGGCGCACACGTAGCATGTACACGCACGTACAATGGCCAGGGTGCAAGAAAGAAAATACGGCCACGTACGTACATACGGGCGGGGTCTCGAACGCCTACTCGCGCATACATACGGCCAGGGCTCGTGTACATGGCTGGGTCGGAACGGAGAAACAACGTCGTCGTCGTGTTCATGTGGAGGCAACGGAATGCGTCGTGTTCATGGGGAGGCAACGGAATGCGTCGTGTTCATCGGGAGGCAACGGAACGCGTGGGAGCCAACCGGCTGGGTCGGAACGGAATGCGTCGTCGTGTTCATCGGGAGGGCTTGGACGGAACAGGCGATGGAAACGAGGCCTGGCGTACCACACAACAGAGGAAACGGCCTTGTGTTCGACCGGCCATGTTCGAAACGGGATCCTGTTGATCGGGAGGGGCCTGGCGTACCACAAAACAGAGGAAACGGACCTCCTACAGTCGAAACGGGGGTCCTGTTGATCGGGATGGGTGTGGCGTACCGCAAAGCTGACGAAACGGACCTTCTACGGTCGAAACGGGGATCATGTTGATCGGGAGGGGTGTGGCGTACCGCAAAACGGATGAAACGGACTTGTGTTGGAGCGTTACTGTCGAAACAGAGGTCCTGTTCATCGGGAGGGGTGTTGCGTACTGCGAAACGGGACTCCATGGGATACTGTTCATCTCCACCGTCGACCTTCTCCAGCCTCCACGGGCAACCATTGACCTCCTCCAGCCTTCACGGGCTCCTGTTCATCCAGCCTCCACCGCACGCTACTCCACCGGCTACTGTTCAACCACCCCTCCACCGTCTACTGTTCATCCAGCCCTCCACACCACGGGGTCCTGTTCAACCACCCCTCCATGGGCACCCCTCCACCGTCTACTATTCATCCATCCCTCCACACCACGGGCACTACAAGAAATATATCAACTTGTGACCTTGACTATTGGTCAATGAAAGGTCATGGTTTTTCATTTGCGACCTTTCTGTGACCAAAAAGAGAAGCTCAAAAGCTGGCGGTCGTAAACTGACTATAGCGACCTTTCTTCTAGAATCGTCGAAGATGTTTATGACCAAAATATGTCCACTGTGGCATTTCGGTCACTAGCAATCTCCCCAGGCCACGTAGGCATCCAGCGTGGCAAGCTGATGTGGCACAACATTCAGCCCGGTCCAATTCGGTTTTCTACATGGACCTAGCCCAACAATTTGGCATTTTTAATGTTTTTTTCCTGTTTTTTTACTAGCTACATGGGCTTGGGCCATTGGTTCGGCCTTTTTTGCTTTCTGAGGTGCAGCCTTTTCACATTCTATATATTTTTTATTTTCGGGTTTTCTTCTTTTTTTTACATTCAATTTTCAGATTATTGTAGTCAACTGGATGCACATTGTCAGATTCTTCTAGGCACTGGGTCCCAAACATCAGGTTTTAATTTTTCACAACTTGTAAATCAATGATATACCAATCAGAGAACACATTTTAAATATATTCAAATAACAGCCAAATCACCAATATACTAATCAAGATTATTACATTCCACCAATCACAATATAACCATAAAATATTACACCAATCACAATATAGCACTCTACAGATAAAATGCTCAACAAGTATAGGCACGTCTCCAACACCTTAGCGCCTTGAGCCTGCAAAACATCACATCCAACCACATATTAACGATCAAATCAATTCACCCCTTGACGGCAATAAAAACGGTGCTCATGTATGAACGAAAATAAAATAATCTTTGAGGCCATAGCATGTGCTACAAAAATCTTAACAAATGCATAGATCTCCACACAGAGCACACCCTACATGCACCAAGAAGCAGGCATATTTTCAAGAAGACAAGTAATTTGAGAAGGAAACAAGTACAGCTAACAATCTGACATGTGTAGTAGCACCAGTAAAAGAGCAAGACATGGAAGAATTTACAAGAACAACACCCTGGGAGTCCAATTACATGTACATGAGGTACTACTGCTAGTGTATAACAAAGCATGAGTCCAGCTTGTGTAGGAGCAGAGCATGAATCCAACAAAGCATGCTATAGGAGCAGAAAAGAGGGAGCTAGGGGTAGGAGATGGAGCCAGCTCACCGAAGAACTTGGGAGTCCATCTTGGGTCCTTGTTAATCTGCTGCTGCTCTGGTAGCTCTCATGTGCGGGTATAAGATCAGATCCAACTGATTGGAAGCGTCCATTTGTCGAGCGATCTTTCATTTCCTGGTCTGCAAGAAGAGGTAAATGCTAGAGATTAGCAACTGCTACCAAACCCGATGTGACAAAGAGGTAAGCACTATAAACTGGATTTATAAAAATTAACAGTATAAGTAAAAGGCAGAGCATGTGCAAGTTTATTAGTACAAACTGGATTTATAAACAAAACCTAATGGTATAAACAAAAGGCAGAGACTATAATGTCCAAGTTTAGCACTATAAACTGAATTTATAAACAGAATTTAACAGCACATACAAAATGCAGATACTATGTACTGACTACTGTGCTAGTTTAAGATGAATTTTGTTCAGTGCTGCTGATGATTCTTATGCTTGTTCTAGCCGAGGAGAACTGAGTAGTGAGCTATGTACAAACAAAAGTGGAGAGTATATACTGGGTACTGATGCACTATTCTATGATCTGAGCTCCCCCACAATTTCATCTACTAGGATATACATCAACCAGTATAGATGAAAAGAAGACAAAAGTCTATAGCTTACTTCTAGAGGTGGTGAACCGTGGTGAGAAGTGAGCTGCTGAAGCTGGACTAAAGGAGCGGCTGCGAAGCAGAGAAGTCGGACTGGGACTTGACTCTCGAGAAGAAGGGCTTGGCCGTACGGGATCTAGCCGTCGAGCTTGAGGGTCACAGGGCCACAAGGGTGTGGATCTTGTGGGTCGCCGTCCTACTGAGAGCCCGCAATGAAAGGGTGTCGTTGACCAGGGAAGGGTGTCGTCGACCAGGGAAGGGCGTCCAGATTCTATCTTCTGCAAATCACAATAAACTCCAGTCACATTGTGTAGTATATCAAATATAAGCAACAATGCAGCAGCTGAAACCACTACCTAATTATTTGTAGGAAAGCTCATGATGTAATCAAACATTTACTTAAGGACTAGGTTATTGATTCCAAGCTAGGTGAAATGCAAACATACTCCTATTGTAGTGATGGATCCCAACTTGTTTAAATTAGAGTAGTTCCTCTAACTTGCACAATCCAGAGAGAAATATGTGCATGTCTCGGATTGATTTGGGTAGTCAACATAAGTGATTTGCATGTTGTGTATGTAAACGTAAAGTTCTTTTAGGTATAGTACAAATGGGTACTCCTGCTTCTTAATGATGCATCTTAATTAAGAAAAAAACAGTTAATTTAATGATGCTTCTTAATTTCTCATAAATTTGAAGAAAGCATCAATGCTGACAATAGGGAGTAAATCAGTTAAGAAATGTTTCAGTGTTGATCATGATCATGTACACTACTAAACAATGAACAAGAGGAGAAGAGAAGAGAATAGAGAAGATAAGAACACTAAATTCCTACACTACTAAAAAAGAGCAGTACACTACTAATGCACTTGCTACTCCAGTAATCGGAAGCAATACTCCAATACTGCTGTATTGGAAACAATATTGCAGTAGTTCAAGCAGTACTTCAGTACTGTAGTTCAGTGGAGTAGCTGCAAAGAATTAACACTAAGCATAAGATACACTAAAGAACTTTCAGTGGAGCAGCTGCACATAATTAAGAAAGCATCAACAAGTTAACAAGCTACTGAAAAACTACTGCAACCAAAACAGTACTGCAAAATACAGAATTTGCAAAAATTTGTAAACTAAATTTTTTGCCAAGGAAACAAAAATTTATAGCTTCAGGCCTAAAGAATAGCTTTAGGCTGGAGCACTATAGTTGTTGGTTAGACTTCATATAGCTTCAGGCTGGTTGGAGTACTATAGCAGCAACCATTTTATGGTTAGACTACTCTATTTGCAGTAGCCAAATATTTATATATCTACAGTCGCAAAAGGTTGGTTGCCTGACTAAATAGTCATCCTCTCGTGAGGATTTTGCAGCAAAAGAGTTGCTGCTTAGGTAGTGGAAATAGTTGACCATGCGCTAAATTGCTCTTTGCAATTTTGGACTGAATGTATTGAGATGTTTAGCTACTATCAGCAGAGTTTCAGGGTAGTGTTTAGCTATCTATCTAGTACAGTAGCTGCTAGCCATGAGAGCGGTGAAGATTGAGGTGACCTGACATGGTCAGTCGGTGATGCTGAACCCAGTGGCCCCATTTGTTTGCTGGTCATGGTCGCCATGGTTCCAAGGTCCTGCAGAAATTGGTAGCCACTCTGTTTCAAAGCTCCCGTGTGGCGCCTAATCAAAACAGAGCAAGAATGGGGCATCTAGCACACGGTGGATGCGAGCTAGGACAAAGTGGGGAAGGCGATTTACCTCATGTGCTCGACGGACGAAGGCGGTGGATCTCAGACGAACAGGTCGCAGTCGTAGCTCTCCACGCCCCCGCCGTCAGCGACGACGGGAGTCTCCCTGTCCTTGAGCATCTTCCGCGCCATGGCTTGAACTCCGGTCAGCCGCATAACAGAACCCTAGGATGACGCTTGGGGTGAGACATGCATCAGATGCCCACGGGCATCGCGTGGCGGCGGTAGCAACGGCGAACAATGGAGGGATGCGTGGCCGCCGCGAGGGTTTTGGGGGACGGGCCGACGCTGTAAGTGCTCGGAACGGCGGCGCCGTCGTGCTCCGGGCGCGGTGGTGGAGATGAGGCTGCGGTGCCGGCGCAAGGGTGGATCAAGGGGAGGAGACGATGGGATCTGGGGTGCCAGTGGTCGGTGGGTGTGGGTGGTGGCGCAGTTGCCTCGATGGGATCTGGGGGATCGAGGGGAGGGTGAGTAGGCAGGTTAGGGTTTCTGTTTCTCGGGAAAAGCTCCGCCGTTGGATGGACGCGCGATGTATGGCTCAGATTGCTCCAATTTGGTGATCCACGTGAATGCGGTTCCTTGCGTCTCATTGGCCGGCTGTCTCACGCTTGTATCTCAAAACATTGAACTCAAATCTCTGAATATTTTTTAAAAAACATAACAATGGCATAGTTTATCAAAATGATCTCCTATTTCGCATAAGTATGCATCTTGGAATAGCAAACAATGTTGCCAAATAGAGCTTTCATTTTCTTTGCACAAAAAAATCATTTTCCATTTTTCGAGTGCCCAAAAGGAGGTTTTTTGTGAAGGACCTCCCAAATAATTGTTGCAAAATTACACCAAATCATTTTTCTAAAATACTAGGCCATATTTAATGCCAAATTGATCAAATGGTTGGGTGCAAAAAGTTTTTGATCCATCTCTCGTGAAAAAGACAAATTTCCTCCGATTCAGCTGGAAGCGGGTCAAATTTAAACTGTAGTTGCCTTGTAGTTTGCTATTTATTTTTTACAAAAATAATTTCTAGGTACATAAGTATCTATTTAATTAGAGAAAAACCAAAAAAATTCCAAGATTCAACCACTAGCTAGGAACGGTCATTCCCGCCGTTTTGACCGCATTTTGAAACGGGCATAAAAAATTCAAAAAAAATAAAAAAATTGGGAAACCTTCACATTGTGTCATTATATGTGGCCAAATTCCCAGGAAAAATAACAAAGTTGTAATATGGCAACTATTTAAAAAAAATGTTCTCAGAAACGAGCTATCACGTGTGGAGATCAATGGCTTTCAAGCCAAATGATCAATCTTATGGCCACATTCATGGCATAGTTTGTTAAAATGATCTCATATTGTGCACGAGGGTGCATCTTGAAATTCCAAACAATGTTGCCTAAGGAAGTTTTCATTTTCTTTGCACGGAAAATTCATTTTTCATTTTCCGAGTGTCCAAAAGGAGGTTTTTTTGTGAAGGAACTACCAAATAATTGTTGCAAAATTAGACCAAATCAATTTTCTAAAATACTAGGACATATTTAATGCATAATTGACAAAATGGTTGGGTGTAAAAAGTTTTGATCCATCTCTCGTGAAAAAGACAAAGTTTTGCCGATTCAGCTGGAAGCGGGTCAAATTTGAACTGCAGCTGCCTCATAGTTTGCTATTTATTTTTTCCAAAAATCGTTTCTAGTTACATAAGTACCTATTTAATCATAAATACATGGTTTGGTGGCGATACGTCGAGGTTTGGGCGGTGGCCGAGGGCCCCAACTCTAGAGCGCGTAAAGTCGCATGCCCGTCGCGTGGTCACCGCGTGACCGTGGCGTTGCCATGTGTTCTAGGCAGCCTAGGCATGTCTAGTGGATTGGGAACTCCCCAGGTAGGTGCTCGTAAGAACATTACAACATAATATTCTCACGAGGAGGCTGATCGATGCTCAAACATGAATTAGCAGCCAAGTGTTTGATTAGCGGTACGGGAAATGTACATGGCTAATGGGCGTGAGTTTTGGCTGAGGATGATCAGTTACTAAGAAGACCGTCTTTGCAAATTTTCAGCTCAACATGAGGAGCCTAGGTGGTACTTGCTTTACAAAGTACCACACTGGACATAAATACGGATGTTGAAGCTGGGCTCAAGATAATGAATGGATTGAGCTGACATTTGGTGGAGGATGGTTATTTGGGCATAGGAAAGCACTGTTGAAAATGGATACTATTTGGACATGCCAAAGTGGTACTTCCTTCACAAAGTGCTGCTCCGAACAGAATAGGAAAATGAATATTTTCGAATTATTTTTGAACTAGGCAAGGAATGTTTTTGACATATTTGATTAAGATATGATCCAAAACATTTATGAGATTTTTTTGGGAATTTTGGGAATAACAGAAATATAGGTTGCTTCACAACCTAGGGCAAAAACTGCCACATGGACATGTCACATAGGCAAAACTAATGAGATGGCGCCTAGTCATCACAACCCACCACAATCTACAAGGCTATGACCATCTATATTAGTCGTTAACAACTAGAAATAAGGCAGCGGACTAGCACTGTTTGCTTTGTGAACATTTCGTGTAAGGAAATTACGACCTTTCTGACCAAAATGGTCGCAATGGTTTAGGGTTTGGAGCCCCCCGAACAGCCTTTGACCAATTGGTCTGAAATGGTCATAGATCTATGACCAATTCTTCCAGGGTCACTGACAGAAGGTCACTAGTTGACATATTTCTTGTAGTGGGGGTCATGTTCATCCAGAGGCAACGCC
>NC_041385.1:782353893-782359071 GCF_002162155.2 Triticum dicoccoides | reverse complement strand
GGTTTTTTCCGTCATGGACGGCCCAAAGAATGTCGTGCAGCTGCGTCTCCGGCCCGCCCAGGACGAAAAGCCCATTTTCTGTCATGATTTTTTGTCATAGAAGTAGGAGCCCACCACATCTATGATGATATCGGGTTTTGTCACAATTATCATCATATAAGTGTCATATGTATGACAGAAAAAAATTCGTTCGGCCCAAAATGTCACGGATGTGTCTTCTTTTGTAGTGCACAAGGTCACAGAACCCGCAAGTTGATCACCAAAACATACATCAAGTAAATCACTTGAATATCCTACTGTCACCACAGATAAGCACATGCAAGACATATTTCAAGTGCTCTAAAATCCTTAAAGACTCAATCCTATAAGATAAGTTCAAAGGGAAAACTCAATCCATTACAAGAAGGTAGAGGGGGAGCAACATCATATGATCCAACAATAATAGCAAAGCTCGAGATACATCAAGATCGTGCCATATCAAGAACACAAGAGAGAGAGAGAGAGAGAGAGAGACAGATCAAACACATAGCTACTGGTACATACCCTCAGCCACGAGGGTGAACTAATCCCTCCTCCAGTGATGGATCCCCCCTCCGGCAGGGCGCCAAAACGGTGTCTAGATTGGTTTTTCATGGCTCTGGAGACTTGCGGTGGCGGAACTCCCGATCTAGGTTTCTTTTCGGGGGTTTCTGTAATTATACGAATTTTTGGTGCCGGTTCCACGTCAGGGGGGTCTCCGAGTCAGCCATGAGGTAGGGGCACGCTCCCTGGGGGGGCACCCCCCACCCTCATGGATGAATCGGGACTCTTCTGGCCCGACTATTTTGCTTTGGGGGCTTCTTCTAGTCCATAAAAAATCTCCATAAATTGGCAGGTCAATTGGACTCCGTTTGGTAATCCTTTTCGGTAGAACTCAAAACAAGGAAAAAACAGAAACTGGCACTGGGCTCTAGGTTAATAGGTTAGTCCCAAAAATCATATAAAATAGCATCTAAATGCATATCAAACATCCAAGATAGTTAATATAATAGCATGGAACAATCAAAAATTATAGATACGTTTGGAGACATATCGAGCATCCCCAAGCTTAATTCCTGCTCGTCCTTGAGTAGGTAAATGATAAAAATCAATGTAATCTTCTTTATTGTGGCAAGAATATTGAGATCCATAAGATTCAAAACAAAAGTTTAATATTGACATAAAAATAATAATACTTCAAGCATGCTAACAAAGCTATTATGTCTTCTCAAAATAACATGGCGAAAGAAAGTTTATCCCTACAAAATCATATAGTCTGGCTTTGCTCCATCTTCATCACACAAAATATTCATATCATGCAAAACCCCGGTTTCAGACAAGCAATTGTTTCACACTTTAGTATTCTCAAAAAAATTTCAACTTTCACGCAATACATGAGCATGAACCATGGACATGGCACTATAGGTGGAATAGAATGATGGTTGTGGAGAAGACAAAAAAGAGAAGATACTCTCACATCAACTAGGCGTATCAACGGGCTATGGAGATGCCCATCAATAGATATCGAGTAGGGATTGCCATGCAACATATGCACTAGAGCTGCAAGTGTATGAAAGCTCAAAAAGGAACTAAGTGGGTGTGCATCCAACTCGCTTGCTCACGAAAACCTAGGGCGATTTGAGGAAGCCCATCATTGAAATATACAAGCCAAGTTCTATAATGCAAAATTCCCGCTAGTATCTGAAAGTGACAACAATGGAGACTCTCCATCATGAAGATCATGGTGCTACCTTGAAGAACAAGTGTGGTAAAAGGATAGTAGCATTGCCCCTTCTCTCATTTTCTCTCATTTTTTTAATTATTTTTTGTTTCTTTGTTCGGGCCTTCTCATTTTTTGGCCTCTTTTTTTATTTTTTTTATTTTTTTCGTTCGGAGTCTCATCCCGACTTGTGGGGTAATCATAGTCTCCATCATCCTTTCCTCGCTGGGACAATGCTCTAATAATGAGGATCAACACACTTTTATTTACTTACAACTCAAGAATTACAACTAAATACTTAGAATAAAATATGACTCTATGTGAATGCCTCCGGCAGTGTACCGGGATGTGCAATGAATCAAGAGTGACATGTATGAAAGAATTATGAATGGTGGCTTTGCCGCAAATACGATGTCAACTACATGATCATGCAAAGCAATATGACAATGACGGAACGTGTCATAATAAACGGAATGGTGGAAAGTTGCATGGCAATATATCTCGGAAAGGCGATGGAAATGCCATAATAGGTAGGTATGGTGGCTGTTTTGAGGAAGGTATATGGTTGGTGTATGGTACCGGCAAAAGTTGTGCGCACAAGAGAGGCTAGCAATGGTGGAAAGGTGAGAGTGCGTATAATCCATGGACTCAACATTAGTCATAAAGAACTCACATACTTACTGCAAAAATCTATAAGTCATGAAAACCAAGCACTACGCGCGTGCTCCTAGGGGAAGGGTTGGTAGGAGTTAACCATCGCGCGATTACGACCACCACACAAAGGATGACAGTCAATAAATAATTCATGCTCTGACTTCATCACATAACGGTTCACCATTTGTGCATGCTATGGGAATCACAAACTTTAACACAAGTATCTCTCAAATTCACAACTACTCCACTAGCATGACTCTAATATGACCATATTCATATCTCAAAACAATCACAAAGAATCAAACTTCTCATAGTATTCAACCCCTATGCATAAATTCACAAGGTCACAGAACCCGCAAGTCGATCACCAAAACATACATAAAGTAAATCACGTGAATATCCAATTGTCACCACATATAAGCACATGCAAGACATATATCAAGTGTTTTCAAATCCTTAAAGATTCAATCCGAAAAGATAACTTCAAAGGGAAAACATAATCCATTACAAGAAGGTAGAGGGGGAGAAACATAATATGATCCAACTATAATACCAAATCTCACGATACATCAAGATTGTGCCATATCAAGAACATGAGAGAGAGAGAGATATATAAAACACATAGCTACTCGTACATAACCTCAGCCCCGAGGGTGAACTATTCCCTCCTCATCATGGAGACCGCCGGGATGATGGAGATGGCCACCGGTGATGGATCCCCCCTCCGGAAGGGTGCTGGAACAGGGTCTAGATTGGTTTTTTGTGGCTCTGGATGCTTGCGGCAGCGGAACTCCCAATCTAGGTTTCTTTTTGGGGGTTTCTGTATTTAAAGGAATTTTTGGTGTCGGTTTCACGTCAGGGGGGTCTCCGAGCCAGCCATGAGGTAGGGGCACGCTCCCTGGGGGGTAAGGGGCACCCCACCCTTGTGGATGACTGAGGACTCTTCTAGCCCAACTCTTTTGCTTTGGAGGCTTCTTCTGGTTCATAAAAATCTCCGTAAATTGATAGGTCAATTGGACTCCATTTAGTATTCCTTTTCTGTAACACTCAAAAACAAGGAAAAACAGAAACTGGCACTGGGCTCTAGGTTAATATGTTATTCCCAAATATCACATAAAATAGCATATAAATGCATATAAAACATCCAAGATAGATAATATGATAGCATGGAACAATCAAAAATTATAGATATGTTGGAGACGTATCAAGCGCCTACAGTCTCCCTGCGGCCCCTCCGCCGCCCTCGCCGGCCCTGCCGCCGGCACCATGAGACTAAGCGCTCCTTGCCGCGCTACGCATTGCGCCTACGCCGAACAACTACACTGAAGGCGGTGATTGGTACATGGACACCAGGATTACGACTGACATGTTTGCTCATCCTGGTAATCTTGCCTCCTTCACTCCCTTCTCCACCGACCGCCGCATCATTGTCAGTGACGGTTCCACAATCCCTATCACCCATGTCGGGCACACTTCTTTTCCTTCTAATTCCATGCCTATTAATTTGTCTAACATACTTGTGTCACCTCATCTTATTAAGAACCTCGTTTTCGTTCAGTGTTTAACTCATGAAAATCCTGTTACTGTTGAATTTGACGAGCTTGGTTTTTGTGTCAAGGATACTCGAACCAGGATGGTACTTCACCGATGTGACAGCCTCGACAAGCTCTATCTCATGCATCCTCCGTCCACCTCCACCAACACACCGGTTGCTCTCTCCATCGGCGTTGATCTCTGGCACGCTTGTTTGGGCCATCCCAACCCCGTCACACTTTGTCATATTCTTAGGTCTTTCAGTTTCAGTTGTAATAAGATAGAGGATCACACCTGGCATGCCTTCGTGTCGGCAAACATGTTCGCCTCCAGTTTAATAACTCCACCACCATAACATGTTCACCCTTAGTTGATTCATGGCGATGTGTGGACCTCTCTGGTTCCTTGTAATTTGGGTTATTTATATTGTCTCGTTATCCTTGATGATTATTCTCACTATGTGTGGATGTTTCCTTTAGGACGAAAGTCAGATGAACTCTCCACTTTGACGGCTTTTTACTCCTTTGTCAGCATGCAGTTTGGGCGACCCATCCCTTCTATTCAGACTGACAATGGAAAAGAGATAGACAACCTTGCTTTCTGCAATTTTTTGTCGCACAACGACATAGTTTTTCGTCTCACATGCACGTATACTTCACAACAGAACGGTCGAGCCGGACGCACTCGCTAATACTTCACTTCTCCTTAACCTTCGCCCTTGCCGCCCACTGTGGAACTATGCACCTCACCATATTCTCTTCGGTACGCCACCATCTCATGATGTCTTGCATATTTTCGGGTGCCTTTGCTATCATAGCACTGTCGACTCTGCTCCTCACAAACTCGCACCTCGTTCTGTCGCTTGCATCTTCATTAGCTACCCCTCCAACTCCAAGGGATATAAGTGCTATGATCCCATCCCCACCATGTGTTCACTTCCCGGCACTTTTACTTTGATGAGCATGTGTTTCCGTTCAGCAGGTACCCCCGGCTGTTCCTCCCGCCACCGGTGACGCGGGCTCCTCGACGCCTCTCCCAGGGCGCTCGTGCGCCTCTCTTGGCCTGCCTCTGGCTTTGAGGCGCGCCCCCGGCCCGCATGCAGTGCCTCCTACAACCGCGACGCTGGCGCCCCCGACATCCCCGACGTTGGCGCCAGCGGCCCCCGCGCCCCCCTCGGCACCCGCGGCCCCTGCGGCCCCCTCAGAGCCCACGCCCCCCCCCCCGGGTGCCCCCGGTGCCCGCTGCCGCGTCGG
>NC_041385.1:782349216-782353531 GCF_002162155.2 Triticum dicoccoides | reverse complement strand
TTTTCGCCCAAGCTTGCCCTACGCCTCGGATGAATACGTCCATGCGGCATCCACCTCTGAGCCGTCGCCGTTGCCGTCCTCCGTTCGGGCCACTCTTCGTGACCCGCTCTGGATGGCTGCGATGCAAGAGATGTTTGACGCCCTGTTGCGCAACCGGACGTGGGAACTTGTTCCCCGTCCCTGGCACGCCAACGTGATTACCGAGAAGTGGGTCTTTAAACACAAGCTCCATCCTGATGGTACCCTTGATCACTACAAAGCGCATTCGCCCGTTTGTGGCATCGGACAGTGTGTTGGCATCGACTTCACCGACACGTTTGCTCCCGTCGTCAAGTCCGGCATGATACGCACGATTCTCCACCTTGCGGTCTCCCGTGCTTGGCCGGTGCACCAGATGGACGTATCCAACGCCTTCGTCCATGGTGACCTCGAGGCGCCGGTCTTCTACCAGCAGCCCACCGGGTTTGTTGTCCCGGTGCTTCCCGACCACGTGTGCCTGCTTTCGCGGTCCTTGTACGGACTCAAGAAGGCTCCACGCGCTTGGTACTAGCGCGTTGCGGCGTTTCTCCACCAGCTTGGGTTCCGCTCTACCCGCTCGGACGCCTTGCTCTTCGTCTACCATCAGGGCTCTGAAACGGCCTACTTGTGTGCTCTATGTCGACTACATCATTCGGACATCATGTACGGCTGGTCACCTCAGTCAGCTCATGGCTCGTCTTCGCGCTGAGTTCGCCATCAAGGACTTGGATCCTTTGCACTACTTCCTCGGTGTCAAGGTGGCGCGTCGTCCGGATGACTTCTTCCTTCATCAGCGGAAATACGCTCATGAGCTCCTGGAGCACGCCGGCAAGCTTAACTGCAATCCCGCCGCTATGCCTGTTGAAATGAAGGCCAAGCTTTCTGCCACGGATGGTTCTCCTGCTCCAGATGTTGCTTTCTATCGGTCTACGGTTGGTGCCCGCCAGTACCTCACTCTGAATCGAACGGAGATCCAGTATGCCATGCAGCAGGTGTGTCTTCATATGCATGCTCCTCGAGGCATTCACTGGGCTGCCGTAAAGCGGATTCTCCACTATATCTGTGGCACTATGGATCTTGGCGTCACGCTTCATGCCTCCGCCGACACCGCCCTCACCGCCTACTATGATGCAGACTGAATGGGCTTCCCTGACACTCATCGCTCCACTTCGGGCTATTGTCTCTACCTTGGACCGTCACTTATCTTGTGGTCGTCCAAGCGGCAGCCTACGGTCTCTCGTTCCAGTGCTGAGGCTGAGTATCGTGCTGTGGCCAACGCCGTCGCCGAGTGCTCATGACTTCGCCAGCTGCTTCAGGAGCTCTCTTGTCCTGTTGACCGTGCCATGGTGGTCTACTGCGATAACGTCTCGGCGGTCTACCTCTCCGCTAACCCGGTGCATCATCGACGGACCAAGAATATTGAGTTGGATATTCATTTTGTTCGGGAACAGGTGGCCCTTTGAATATTCGTGTTTTACACGTCCCTACTTCCCAACAATTTGCCGATATCATGACTATGGGCTTGCGTACGACGTCATTTGAGGAGTTCCGGTCCAGTCTTGTGTTACCCGCGGTGTCGCTTCGACTGCGGGGGGTGTTGAGTATATGTGTTATGTGCATATTGGGTATTGGGCCCTCCTCTTAGTTCCTTGTATAGTTGAGGTATGTAGCCCGCCTTTGTACATCATATATACGTGCCTATGCACGAAGAGCAATACATCGTGCAATCATAACCTCGTACATTTACAACTCCCACCTTTCTATAGTCCACTAGGAAATTCCTATTTCTAATCGAATGGCTCCCACCCCTAATTTCCATATGCAAAATCCCATCAAATCAAATAGGTATATATTTTCAAAATTGTAAGTAGCGTCAATTTAGAAATGAGAAACCAAGCACAAAGAAGGTACATACTTTTTTTCAAACAGAAGATTAAAACCTCTGCTCTGCAACAATGCGACGCACATCACAATTTTTATTAATTATTCAGAAGACTATAGAACAAGGGCTACCATGGTAGAACCATTAAAAGAAGCGAAATAAACACGTATGACGAAGTAAACTTCTTCCACAACAATGCCTTCCAAAAGGTATAAATGTCCTTGTTCGATCATCGTCACGTCTAATGGTAAACGACTTGGAGAAGGATATCATGATTGTTGAGACCAACCAATGATGAACAATACAACAACAATGTAGGCAATGTCTTTCAACAAGGTAAAGACGCAAATTTGTCGCTGCTGAGCCTGGCCAATAAACAAGCGTTTTCACTCCAAATGTGAAGTGGTCCAAATGTCACAAGTAGAAAAGGGGGCAATGGTCCAGGTCGGCTAAGCCCATTAGGCCCGGTTCAATCCAGAACCGGGACCAATGGGGGTATTGGACCCAGTTCGTGAGCCCCAGGGGCCGGCCGGGCCACGTGGGCCATTGGCCCCGGTTCGTCTGGACCTATTGGTCCCGGTTGGTGGGACGAACCGGGACCAATGGCCCTCGCTCCTGGCCCACCACCATTGGTCCCGGTTGGTGGGACGAACCGGGACCAAAGGGTTGGTCCTCGTTGCGGCCAGAGTTTAGTCCCACCTCGCCAACCGAAGGGGAATCGGACCGGTTTATAAGCCCCTCCCTCTCTGCCTTATTGAGCTACTCTGAAAATGAAAATAGATGCCCTGATATAGGAAAATTAGCCTAAATTCATACGGATTTCGATTGAAATTCGTTATGAATTTAAGTTGATTTTCCTCTATAAGCGCATCTATGCTCATTTCTGAGTAGTTTTTTATATATTTTTTTCTTTTCTGCTATATTTATTTTTTTCTTTTTATTTCTGAGTTGTAATAAGCCATTAAAAATAAGGATATATGCTCCTTTTTTTAGTACAGTTAATCACAACTATTTCTTGCTTCTATTCATTTCTGAGTAGTTTTCTATATAGTTTTTTTTCTTTTCTGTTATATTTATTCTTTTGTTTTTATTTCTGAGTTGTAATAAGTCATTAGAAATAAGCATCTATGCTATTTTTTTTGTAAAGTTAATCAAAATTATTTTTTCTTCTATTTATTTCTGAGTGATTTTTATATAGTTTTTTTTTTCTTTTCTGCTACATTTATTTTTTTTCTTTTTATTTATGAGTTGTAATAACTCATTAAAAATAAAAAAGAGGTGCAATGCTCGTTAAGACGAAGCCGCTCCACATCCTTCCTCTAACTTCTAACGCTGCTCCACAAAACAATGCTCCCAAGAGAGAAACAACACCGCAGTGCCGCCATCGTCCGGTCTGGAACACCAGATCCTAGGGTTTCCCCCGGAGCAATATGAGTGGGTCAACGGTAGTCACACGACGATGCCTTCATCATGGTAACGACATGGAATGCCGCCATCGCCCGCCGCCAGCTCGGTTTTCACCGGCAACTACGTCTCCCCGACTCGCAGCTGGTGCCAGATGACGGATCCCGAGATTCGAACACCCAGCCTCAGGCCGACCACCTCTGACTGAAGAGATGACCACCATCGCCGGCTGCAACGGCCAGAATTATTATTTAGTAAAGTTAATCAAAATTTCTGAGTGGTTTTTTTTCTGCTACATTTATTATTTTCTTTTTATTTCTGAGTTGTAATAAGTCATTAAAAATAAAAAAAGAGGCGCAATGCTCATTAATTTGCTTCAAGCCTTTCGGAATAGTGTCAACTGCACTGCACATAGCTCTGTGCAGTCGACCGTATTCCTCAAGGCTTGAAGCTAACCAACGTGCAGGAGCATTGAGCCTCTTCGTCATCGTCTCTGCACTCAGGGCTTATAAACAGCTACGACTGCCTCTCGCTTGGCGAGGCGGGACTAAAAAAATAGCTGCAGGAAGAATCAACAAAAAAATAGCTGCAGAAAATAAAAAAGCAGTTACACGGGTCCATTGGTACCGGTTCATGGAACCAACCGGTACAAATGCCAATCTTTGGTCCTGGTTCGTTGGACCAACCGGGACCAATGCCCCCCCTTTAGTCCCGGTTGGAGCCACCAACCGGGACCAAAGGTCTTCGTTTCCCTCCCGTTGCGCTGCTGAAATGAGGCCTTTGGTCCCGGTTGGTGCTACCAACCGGGACTAAAGGGTGCATTGGTCCCGGTTGGTGCCACGAACCGGGACCAATGCGCTTGCTATATATACAGGACTTGGCAGTTTTCGCCAAAACCCATCTCTTTCTCGCCCCGAGCCCGCCGTCCCCGTCGCTGCATCGAGCTCGCCGTCGTCGCCCGTGCACGTCGTCGCCGCCCCCATCGCCGCCCGCGTCCCGCGCCGCCCCGTC
>NC_041385.1:782326756-782348767 GCF_002162155.2 Triticum dicoccoides | reverse complement strand
TTTTTGTTAAATTAATTAGATTTTTTTGTTAGATTATATATGTGTAGTAATTATTTTGTTCATATTATGTTAGATTTTTTTCTGTTAATAGATTTTTTTGGTGATATTATTATTGAATATGCATGTTTGATGATATTATTGTTAATAGATTTTTTTGGTGATATTTAGATTGTGTAATTAATTTTGTTCATAGTATTTAGAAAAAGGAAAAAAATAAGAAGTAGTTTATATATAGTTGAACTAGCTAGTTGATTTAATAAACTAATTTATTTTACTATATATAGAAGTAGTTTGTTTTTAGTAAGTACTACTTATTTATTTATAGTAAGTGCTTAGTAGTTGAACTACATAGTTGATTTAATTAATAAAACTACTTTTATTTAACTATATATAGAAGTAGTTCCCGCGTCAACGTCGGCGATGCCTATCCCGCATCCTCGTCGTCGTCGACTCGGCGGTGGAGGCCTGCTTGATCAGGGCCATGTTCGGGACTGGGCTCCGCCGGGTTGGTATTGGGAGGTGCTACCTTCCGGCGGACGTAGGTTGGTGAGGAGGCAGCCCGTTGTTGACCCGATCCTTGTTTGGTGGCGGTCGCGTGGGCCAGTGACGGTGGTGAGGCATCCGGACACCGCGGAGGTGGTACGTCACCGTGTCAGCGAGGAGGACGAGCACGTCCGTCGCTACATGGTTGCATTGGAGGGGAGGTTCAAAAATACCTGGCAGGTTCTTCAGGGATCTCACTGGAGCTATGATCCTGTGATGGTTCCTTATCTTTGGGTGTCCACCGCCCGCGTCGATACCCGTCGGGAGCTACGGTTCTAGTTGTATTAGTGCTAATATTCGACGATGTATGGACACCAAGAGATGATGTACTTTTGCTTATAATTATTGAATGCATGCTAATTTGAATACTATACTTTATTTTATGATTTGGTTTTGCTTATTTTATGACTTTGTTTTGCTTATTGAATGCTCATATTGCATAATTTCTCCTTCATTCCCGTGTGCTAGACAATTTGATATAATTAATAATTCATTCGGGAATGAAAGGAGGAGCTACGTACATCGATCATCGATTGTCAACCCGTGATTAATAATAATGATCTAGTTTAATATTTGAATTATGAACGTATAGGCCGGAAATGTCGTACTCATCGGACGACGAAAATCGCCCGGGGGAGTGCGACTGGTGCCACGACGACCGAGGTATCTGCGACAGGTTCATTGTGCTGGACGAAGATCGGCGCTTCAGCATTAAGCTCAAGGAGACCTTCGATGTTCATACGGTACGCAACCGACGATAATAGTTTTTTTTCGTAATTACTCATGACTTCAACTATTTTAATCATGACAATATTTTTCATCTTTTCCCATTCGACTAGCTTATCCATGCTTTGCAAGACGCTATGTCTTGGAGAGGATGGGTTTTGAAGACCATGAAAGTTTCGAAACCAAAAAAAATATCCTAAGTACCCATCATGGTGTGGATTTTCAAGTAAAGTTGTACAATGCTCAGAGTGTAACCCATTTTGGTTGCAAAAATTGGGAAGCACTTTGCAAGATGTATGGTTTTGATGAGGGTATGCTTGTTACCATGGATCTTGGTGATCCTACAATCGAGCAAGAGAGACATACGATTTTCGTCCTTGTGGATACACCTCCAATTCTTCCCCCATGTGAGCTTAACATAGTTATTAAGTAATTTATATTGTTTATTTGAAAATAGTTGACAACTTATTCTCCATTGACAGCTTATTTTCATTCTTCAAAGAATGTGCGGAAGATGGTAGACAGAACCTACTACACCGAAGGCACCGAACTAACTTATCAGGAGAAAAATCATCTGGTCGGATTTTGTACTGATCTTGAGAATTACAATGTCTACAATCGAACTCCTCAACATTATGGTCAATACGTGCCACTAGTGCACGTGTTGAACTACGGTAACTACCACGGAGATACCCTGGTATGATTTTTTACTATTACAACATTCGTGCATCTTTTTGCACACTTCTAAAACTAGTACATCATATCATTGCTAACTACAAAGTGATTACTATGTTTTTCAACAGATAATCTCAAATGATTGTGTGCCTCATCTGATGTATACACGGGGTAGCCTTCATGTTTTGAACATACAACCAGGTCGTCCTACGAATCTCAACTGTCCATACCGGGTTTCTAAAAGAAGTGGAGACATGATAATCAAAGAATGGAAAAAATGTATGGACAGTCGTAAGGAGCTTCTTGGAAGCAACATTCAGCGAAGGGCAAAAATTGGAGACAGGATGATCGCCATTCTTCATAATGGAGAGTCAGGGTCTATATTGTTTTATGCTATTTTACCTTAAGGGTGTTTAGGTCCTACCTGATACTGATGATCATGTGCTAAGAACAATTATGTAGGGTTGGGTTCGATGACTATGAGGATGATGATCGTATGACTTATTATTAATAACGAGTAGAAGTTGTATATGATGATGCATGATTAGTAGGACTTGTTATTATATATATATGATGATGTATGATGCAAGCATGCATGAGCATTTTATATCTGCGGGTGCAATGAACATAGCAGCAGCGTTGATAAACCAAGGACGAACATATAAGAGAGGACACTTCTCTCTATTAGCTAGCTATAATAACAACCTAAAAATAACCCCTAAAGAAGCCACTTTTGAAAAAAAATGACTTTTCGTCCCGGTTGGAGCCACCAACCGGGACCAAAGGCCCCCTGACTGGGGTGGGCGCACAGGGCCACGTGGAGGCACATTGGTCCCGGTTCTGGTTTGAACCGGGACTAATGGGTGGAGGTATTAGTAACGACCCATTAGTCCCGGTTCATGAACCGGGACTAAAGGCCCTTACGAACCGGGACTAATGGGTGGTTTTCTACTAGTGTGTGAAGCGGTGTTTCCGTCATAATGTTGCAAACAGATTGCTTGATTGTCACCTTCACTAGTAGTCCATGCCAAGGCCAAATGGCACTAGCTAATTGGTGGGACGCCTTCCCACCATAGACCACCCGTCGGTCCATCTCCTGGCCCTCGGCACTTAAGCCATGTATGTCTTGGCTGCTCCCACGTCATTGCATCCCGTGCAGCTCTCCTTGCATGCATGGACGACCTACGGTTCAGCTTTCCTGCACAGCCGCGTGTCCCGCTGGTCACGCTGCTTCCAGTCATGTCGGTGTCTTCTAGATCTTATACTTGCCCGTCGTGCTTGGTCTAATCAATCGTCTGTGCAAAACTTCACAGAATTTCCAGAAGATCATTCGCGATTACAGTGCGTCCCTTCACCGATCAAGCAATGGGCTGCCACTGCACTGTGACCACCGTGCCGCCATCCCATGGTTTTCTCCACGGCTGCATCGATCCACGCGTTGTCGCTGCGTCTCCCCTTCGGGCCATAGTGCTGCGGCATGCGGTCCACGGTCGCCCCAAGGCTATCCACCGCAGGCCGCCCTCATGGCTGCACCAACAATGGTGCTACTGCTGCATCGCCCCATTGGGTCATAGCGAGCATGGCATGCAATCCCTGTCACCGCCCTGAGGTCTCCCCCACCATGGCCCTGACCCGCGCGCTGCCACTGAGTCACCCCTTCGGGCCGTAGCGCCGCGGCACGCGGTCCACTTCGTCATCCAAGCGTGTCGACTTATGTGTGGCATGCGTGGTGCTGCCTTCCTAGGCGCGGGAATGCCATAGTCCATGCCGGTCTTCGTCATGCTGTCGGGTTCTTCCTCGCCTACATCGAGCATCGCCGCCACGTTCCTATCCTCAGGTTGCTGCCGCCGCCTCCTCAGACTGCCGCCGCCGCCACTCTCCTCCCCGGTCCACGGTGATAACCTCAACACCGACAACCCCGACTAGACATCAATGATGGTGTCCCTCGCACAACTACCTTGACCACGGCTACACCATCCTACGCCCTCGGCTACTTCGACAACGGCACAAAGGGCTACCGCCTTTCTTGAGAAACCTCATTGGTTTCCACTCCAGCCACGACTTCCACGATGCATCCACCGTTACGACTGTGGGAGGATGTCCGTCAACTTACCTTCGAGTTCTTCCCTAGTCTCACGGTTGCGTCATTACCGTTGTGACCGCGGGGGGATCTTGAGACTCATGATTACTTATGAAATATAGGATAGTGTAGGATTTATTCTTTCTTGCCTTGTACTCCAAAAGGTCATGTACTCACTATATATATGCCCACGAGGCTCAAGCAATACACGTCGATTCCACAAATCTCACTCTATTTCTTCTATAGTTGGGTCGCGACAACCCTGGTTAGCCGCTACCTGCCGCTCGATGTTTATCCGTTGGGCTTCCTTCCCGCTGTGCGCCAGGATGCATCAGCCACAAACGTTGCCCCGATGTGCATGCCCCTCGTCTTGCCCTTATCGGCAACGAGGGTGGCGGCATGTTTTGACTCCTCCACGCAGTTCTTGATAAGCTGGTCGTTGATGCGACTCGGGCGCCGCACGGACGTCTCTGAGATGATCCTGGACTAGTTGAGGGACGAGGCATCCCATGATTAAGGGTTATTGCGGACCACCCCGGCACGACGTCCGACGTGGCAAATGCGGCCGGGTGCTATGCATTATGCCGCTACCGCGGCTCCTCCCTCCGCTATGCATTGTGCTGCGCGATGACGTGCTGCCGTCACACTCGGGCAATGCACCAGGCGCCCGCGGGCACTAGCAAGCACCTGGGAGGGCTCCTCTTACGTTGTGTTGTCGCACCAGTTAGGGAGTGGCGGTGATGCCGGCCGGTCGAGCCAGCCGAACATGCTGCAGACGTGGAAGAGTGCTCCCCCTAGACCGCCTCGTTGAAGGGGTGTCCAATTGAGAGTCCGCAGTTGCACTGGCAGGAGGGGGTCCTGCTTCATGCAACGTCGAGGTAGCAACGGCGGCTCCTCCTTGATGTGGTTGTGAAGTGGCGAGGGAGGCATTGGGCCGGGGTCATGGTGCGACTGCTTTAGGTGGAGCTCTAGGTGATGTTGGTACCCTCGTCTATCGCTGCGGCCTCCGCTAGGATCTAGGAGGATTGTTTGTAATTTATATTCCTCCTCGCCGAGGAGAGCACAATCTCATCCCTCTTCATCATGTAGGTGGAGGAGGGAGGGTCTATAAAAAGTGGTTGGCGACGCCACGATCCTTCGTTGAGACAGGTCCACCCACCGATGTAGAAAGCCAATTGTTGTGGTGGGAATTGTCCATTATGAGGGAGAGGAGTGGAGAGGAGAGATGAGGAGAGGAGAGGAGTGGTAACGGTGGTGCGCAAAGAGGGGTGCTGGGAGGTAGATAGGAGATGAGATGCATTTGGGCGTCGCTGTCGGTCGACTTAAATAAGCGGGGCATGCAGAGGAATACCATGTGAATGTGGTGCAGGGGGTGTTTGGTTCATGGACTTTTTAGTCCCAGAGACTAGAAAAAGTCCCTAAAAAGTCCCTAGGAACCAAACGGAAGGGACTTTTTCTACAGGGACTAGAAAAAGACTCTACTAGAGAGTCTTTTTTGATTAGTCCCTGGGACTAGAAAAAGTTATTGGACTTCTGAACCAAACACCCCCGCAGTGGCCGGAGTTGGTCTCTCAATCACCGTGTTGCATTGAAGCGGCACCACCCTCCCATCCGGTCACTTCACTCTGCAATGGCTGCATGAAGTCATGTCAACTCTTGAGAGGTGCTGACCGACATGAATGGGCAGATATGTTTTGGGAGTGGTACGCACGCGATGATTTTGTGTGGAGCGCGAATAGGACGCATACGTGGGACGAGCCCGCGAACCTCCCCATGTTTTCGTCCAGTTTGCACGAATTAAGAGACGGTGCGTGTCCGCGTGTCCACAAGCATTTTGGGCACCGTCTTGAATAGAAAAAAGGCCTAGATGTGTCGTTTCGGACTTTCAGGCATTTTATGACATGGCATTGGAGATGCCCTAAGAAGGAAAGAGATGGTCCAGCTTATAGCAAAAACCGATACAAAAAACAGAACATTCCTGATTAACTTGGGAGAAACGAGTGAGAACATAAAAAGACAGGGGAGGTTGGGGATAGGGACTCTAGGAGAAGAAGACACTCGCTATATCAAAGAACATTCCTGATTAATTATAATGATCTAGTTTAATATTTGAATTATGAACGTATAGGCCGGAAATGTTGTACTCATCGGACGACGAAAACCGCCCGAGGGAGTGCGATTGGTGCCACGACGACCAAGGTATCTGCGACAGGTTCATTGTGCTGGACGAAGATCGGCGCTTCAGCATTAAGCTCGAGGAGACCTTCGATGTTCATACGGTACGCAACCGACGATAATAGTTTTTTTTGTAATTACTCATGACTTCAACTATTTTAATCATGACAATATTTTTCATCTTTTCCAATTCGACTAGCTTATCCCATGCTTTGCGAGATGCTATGTCTTGGAGAGGATGGGTTTTGAAGACCATGAAAGTTTCGAAACCAAAAAAAATATTCTAAGTACCCATCATGGTGTGGATTTTCATGTAAAGCTGTACAATGCTCAGAGTGTAACCCATTTTGGTTGCAAAAATTGGGAAGCACTTTGCAAGATGTATGGTTTTGATGAGGGTATGCTTGTTACCATGGATCTTGGTGATCCTACAATCGAGCAAGAGAGACATACGATTTTCGTCCTTGTGGATACACCTCCAATTCTTCCCCCATGTGAGCTTAACATAGTTATTAAGTAATTTATATTGTTTATTTGAAAATAGTTGACAACTTATTCTCCATTGACAGCTTATTTTCATTCTTCAAAGAATGTGCGGAAGATGGTAGACAGAACCTACTACACCGAAGGCACCGAACTAACTTATCAGGAGAAAAATCATCTGGTCGGATTTTGTACTGATCTTGAGAATTACAATGTCTACAATCGAACTCCTCAACATTATGGTCAATACGTGCCACTAGTGCACGTGTTGAACTACGGTAACTACCATGGAGATACCCTGGTATGATTTTTTACTATTACAACATTCGTGCATCTTTTTGCACACTTCTAAAACTAGTACATCATATCATTGCTAACTACAAAGTTATTACTATGTTTTTCAACAGATAATCCCAAATGATTGTGTGCCTCATCTGATGTATACACGGGGTAGCCTTCATGTTTTGAACATACAACCAGGTCGTCCTACGAATCTCAACTGTCCATACCGGGTTTCTAAAAGAAGTGGAGACATGATAATCAAAGAATGGAAAAAATGTATGGACAGTCGTAAGGAGCTTCTTGGAAGCAACATTCAGCGAAGGGCAAAAATTGGAGACAGGATGATTGCCATTCTTCATAATGGAGAGTCAGGGTCTATATTGTTTTATGCTATTTTACCTTAAGGGTGTTTAGGTCCTACCTGATACTGATGATCATGTGCTAAGAACAATTATGTAGGGTTGGGTTCGATGACTATGAGGATGATGATCGTATGACTTATTATTAATAACGAGTAGAAGTTGTATATGATGATGCATGATTTGTAGGACTTGTTATTATATATATATGATGATGTATGATGCAAGCATGCATGAGCATTTTATATCTGCGGGTGCAATGAACATAGCAGCAGCGTTGATAAACGAAGGACGAAGATATAAGAGAGGACACTTCTCTCTATTAGCTAGCTATAATAACAACCTAAAAATAACCCCTAAAGCAGCCACTTTTGAAAAAAATGACTTTTGGTCCCAGTTGGAGCCACCAACCGGGACCAAAGGCCCCCTGACTGGGGTGGGCGCACAGGGCCACGTGGAGGCACATTGGTCCCAGTTCTGGTTTGAACCGGGACTAATGGGTGGAGGTATTAGTAACGACCCATTAGTCCCGGTTCATGAACCGGGACTAAAGGCCCTTACGAACCGGGACTAATGGGTGGCTTTCTACTAGTGTGTGAAGCGGGGTTTCCGTCATAATGTTGCAAACAGATTGCTTGATTGTCACCTTCACTAGTAGTCCATGCCAAGGCCAAATGGCACTAGCTAATTGGTGGGATGCCTTCCCACCATAGACCACCCGTCGGTCCATCTCCTGGCCCTCGGCACTTAAGCCATGTATGTCTTGGCTGCTCCCACGTCATTGCATCCCGTGCAGCTCTCCTTGCATGCATGGACGACCTACGGTTCAGCTTTCCTGCACAGCCGCGTGTCTCACTGGTCACGCTGCTTCCAGTCATGTCGGTGTCTTCTTGATATTATACTTGCCCGTCGTGCTTGGTCTGATCAATCGTCTGTGCAAAACTTCACAAAATTTCCAGAAGATCATTCGCGATTACAGTGCGTCCCTTCACTGATCGAGCAACGGGCTGCCACTACACTGTGACCACCGTGCCGCCATCCCATGGTTTTCTCCACGGCTGCATCGATCCATGCGTTGTCGCTGCGTCTCCCCTTCGGGCCGTAGTGCTGTGGCATGCGGTCCACGGTCGCCCCAAGGCTATCCGCCGCAGGCCGCCCTCATGGCTGCACCAACACTGGTGCTACTGCTGCATCGCCCCATCGGGTCATAGCGAGCATGGCATGCAATCCCTGTCACCGCCCTGAGGTCTTCCCCACCATGGCCCTGACCGGCGCGCTGCCACTCAGTCACCCCTTCGGGCCGTAGCGCCACGGCACGCGGTCCACTTCGTCATCCAAGCGTGTCGACTTATGTGTGGCATGCGTGGTGCTGCCTTCCTAGGCGCGGGAATGCCACAGTCCATGCCGGTCTTCGTCACGCTGTCGGGTTCTTCCTCGCCTACATCGAGCATCGCCGCCGCGCTCCTATCCTCAGGTTGCTGCCGCCGCCTCCTCAGACTGCCGCCGCCGCCACTCTCCTCCCCGGTCCATGGTGATAACCTCAACACCGACAACCCCGACTAGACATCGATGATGGTGTCCCTCGCACAACTACCTTGACCACGGCTACACCATCCTACGCCCTCGGCTACTTCGACAATGGCACAAAGGGCTACCGCCTTTCTTGAGAAACCTCATTGGTTTCCACTCCAGCCACGACTTCCATGATGCATCGACCGTTACGACTGTGGGAGGATGTCCGTCAACTTACCTTCGAATTCTTCCCTAGTCTCACGGTTGCGTCATTATCGTTGTGACCGCGGGGGGATCTTGAGACTCATGATTACTTATGAAATATAGGATAGTGTAGGATTTATTCTTTCTTGCCTTGTACTCCAAAAGGTCATGTACTCACTATATATATGCCCACGAGGCTCAAGCAATACACATCGATTCCACAAATCCCACTCTATTTCTTCTATAGTTGGGTCGCGATAACCCTGGTTAGCCGCTACCTGCCGCTCGATGTTTATCCGTTGGGCTTCCTTCCCGCTGTGCGCCAGGATGCATCAGCCACAAACATTGCCCCGATGTGCATGCCCCTCGTCTTGCCCTTATCGGCGACGAGGGTGGCCGCATGTTTTGACTCCTCCACGCTGTTCGTGATAAGCTGGTCGTTGATGCGACTCTGGCGTCGCACGGACGTCTCTGAGATGATCCTGGACTAGTTGAGGGCCGAGGCATCCCATGATTAAGGGTTATTGCGGACCACCCCGGCACGACGTCCGACGTGGCAAATGCGGCCGAGCGCTATGCATTATGCCGCTACCGCGGCTCCTCCTTCCGCTATGCATTGTGCTGCGCGATGACGTGCTGCCGTCACACTCGGCAATGCACCAGGCGCCCGCGGGCACTAGCAAGCACCTGGGAGGGCTCCTCTTACGTTGTGTTGTCGCACCAGTTAGGGAGTGGCGGTGATGCCGGCCGGTCGAGCCAGCCGAACATGCTGCAGACGTGGAAGGGTGCTCCCCCTAGACCGCCTCGTTGAAGGGGTGTCCAATTGAGAGTCCGCAGTTGCACTGGCAGGAGGGGGTCCTGCTTCATGCAACGTCGAGGTAGCAACGGCGGCTCCTCCTTGATGTGGTTGTGAAGTGGCGAGGGAGGCATTGGGCCGGGGTCATGGTGCGACTGCTTTAGGTGGAGCTCTAGGTGATGTTGGTACCCTCGTCTATCGCTGCGGCCTCCGCTAGGATCTAGGAGGATTGTTTGTAATTTATATTCCTCCTCGCCGAGGAGAGCACAATCTCATCCCTCTTCATCATGTAGGTGGAGGAGGGAGGGTCTATAAAAAGTGGTTGGCGACGCCACGATCCTTCGTTGAGACAGGTCCACCCACCGATGTAGAAAGCCAATTGTTGTGGTGGGAATTGTCCATTATGAGGGAGAGGAGTGGAGAGGAGAGATGAGGAGAGGAGAGGAGTGGTAACGGTGGTGCGCAAAGAGGGGTGCTGGGAGGTAGATAGGAGATGAGATGCATTTGGGCGTCGCTGTCGGTCGACTTAAATAAGCGGGGCATGCAGAGGAATACCATGTGAATGTGGTGCAGGGGGTGTTTGGTTCATGGACTTTTTAGTCCAAGAGACTAGAAAAAGTCCCTAAAAAGTCCCTAGGAACCAAATGGAAGGGACTTTTTCTACAGGGACTAGAAAAAGACTCTACTAGAGAGTCTTTTTTGATTAGTCCCTGGGACTAGAAAAAGTTATTGGACTTCTGAACCAAACACCCCCGCAGTGGCCGGAGTTGGTCTCTCAATCACCGTGTTGCATTGAAGTGGCACCACCCTCCCATCCGGTCACTTCACTCTGCAATGGTTGCATGAAGTGATGTCAACTTTGGAGAGGTGCTGACCGACATGAATGGGCAAATATGTTTTGGGAGTGGTACGCACGCGATGATTTTGTGTGGAGCGCGAATAGGACGCATACGTGGGACGAGCCCGCGAACCTCCCCATGTTTTCGTCCAGTTTGCACGAATTAAGAGACGGTGCGTGTCCGCGTGTCCACAAGCATTTTGGGCACCGTCTTGAATAGAACAAAGGCCTAGATGTGTCGTTTCGGACTTTCAGGCATTTTATGACATGGCATTGGAGATGCCCTAAGAAGGAAAGAGATGGTCCAGCTTATATCAAAAACCGATACAAAAAACCGAACATTCCTGATTAACTTGGGAGAAACGAGTGAAAACATAAAAAGACAGGGGAGGTTGGGGATAGGGACTCTAGGAGAAGAAGACACTCGCTATATCAAAGAACATTCCTGATTAATAATAATGATCTAGTTTAATATTTGAATTATGAACGTATAGGCCGGAAATGCCGTACTCATCGGACGATGAAAACCGCCCGGGGGAGTGCGACTGGTGCCACGACGACCGGGATATCTGCGACAGGTTCATTGTGCTGGACGAAGATCGGCGCTTCAGCATTAAGCTCGAGGAGACCTTTGATGTTCATACGGTACGCAACCGACGATAATAGTTTTTTTTGTAATTACTCATGACTTCAACTATTTTAATCATGACAATATTTTTCATCTTTTCCAATTCGACTAGCTTATCCCATGCTTTGCAAGACGCTATGTCTTGGAGAGGATGGGTTTTGAAGACCATGAAAGTTTCGAAACCAAAAAAAATATCCTAAGTACCCATCATGGTGTGGATTTTCAAGTAAAGCTGTACAATGCTCAGAGTGTAACCCATTTTGGTTGCAAAAATTGGGAAGCACTTTGCAAGATGTATGGTTTTGATGAGGGTATGCTTGTTACCATGGATCTTGGTGATCCTACAATCGAGCAAGAGAGACATACGATTTTCGTCCTTGTGGATACACCTCCAATTCTTCCCCCATTTGAGCTTAACATAGTTATTAAGTAATTTATATTGTTTATTTTAAAATAGTTGACAACTTATTCTCCATTGACAGCTTATTTTCATTCTTCAAAGAATGTGCGGAAGATGGTAGACAGAACCTACTACACCGAAGGCACCGAACTAACTTATCAGGAGAAAAATCATCTGGTCGGATTTTGTACTGATCTTGAGAATTACAATGTCTACAATCGAACTCCTCAACATTATGGTCAATACGTGCCACTAGTGCATCTTTTTGCACACTTCTAAAACTAGTACATCATATCATTGCTAACTACAAAGTTATTACTATGTTTTTCAACAGATAATCCCAAATGATTGTGTGCCTCATCTGATGTATACACGGGGTAGCCTTCATGTTTTGAACATACAACCAGGTCGTCCTACGAATCTCAACTGTCCATACCGGGTTTCTAAAAGAAGTGGAGACATGATAATCAAAGAATGGAAAAAATGTATGGACAATCGTAAGGAGCTTCTTGGAAGCAACATTCAGCGAAGGGCAAAAATTGGAGACAGGATGATCGCCATTCTTCATAATGGAGAGTCAGGGTCTATATTGTTTTATGCTATTTTACCTTAAGGGTGTTTAGGTCCTACCTGATACTGATGATCATGTGCTAAGAACAATTATGTAGGGTTGGGTTCGATGACTATGAGGATGATGATCGTATGACTTATTATTAATAACGAGTAGAAGTTGTATATGATGATGCATGATTAGTAGGACTTGTTATTATATATATATGATGATGTATGATGCAAGCAGGCATGAGCATTTTATATCTGCGGGTGCAATGAACATAGCAGCAGCGTTGATAAACCAAGGACGAAGATATAAGAGAGGACACTTCTCTCTATTAGCTACCTATAATAACAACCTAAAAATAACCCCTAAAGCAGCCACTTTTGAAAAAAAATTGACTTTTGGTCCCGGTTGGAGCCACCAACCGGGACCAAAGGCCCCCTGACTGGAGTGGGCGCACAGGGCCATGTGGAGGCACATTGGTCCCGGTTCTGGTTTGAATCGGGACTAATGGGTGGAGGTATTAGTAACGACCCATTAGTCCCGGTTCATGAACCGGGACTAAAGGCCCTTATGAACCGGGACTAATGGGTGGTTTTCTACTAGTGTGTGAAGCGGTGTTTCCGTCATAATGTTGCAAACAGATTGCTTGATTGTCACCTTCACTAGTAGTCCATGCCAAGGCCAAATGGCACTAGCTAATTGGTGGGATGCCCTCCCACCATAGACCACCCGTCGGTCCATCTCCTGGCCCTCGGCACTTAAGCCATGTATGTCTTGGCTGCTCCCACGTCATTGCATCCCGTGCAGCTCTCCTTGCATGCATGGATGACCTACGGTTCACCTTTCCTGCACAGCCGCGTGTCCCGCTGGTCGCGCTGCTTCCAGTCATGTCGGTGTCTTCTTGATCTTATACTTGCCCGTCGTGCTTGGTCTGATCAATCGTCTGTGCAAAACTTCACAAAATTTCCAAAAGATCATTCGCGATTACAGTGCGTCCCTTCACCGATCGAGCAACGGGCTGCCACTGCACTGTGACCATCGTGCCGCCATCCCATGGTTTTCTCTACGGCTGCATCGATCCACGCGTTGCCGCTGGGTCTCCCCTTCGGGCCGTAGTGCTGCGGCATGCGGTCCACGGTCGCCCCAAGGCTATCCGCCGCAGGCCGCCCTCATGGCTGCACCAACACTGGTGCTACTGCTGCATCGCCCCATCGGGTCATAGCCAGCATGGCATGCAATCCCTGTCGCCTCCCTGAGGTCTTCCCCACCATGGCCCTGACCCGCGC
Source organism: Triticum dicoccoides (assembly GCF_002162155.2). Taxonomy (NCBI): domain Eukaryota; kingdom Viridiplantae; phylum Streptophyta; class Magnoliopsida; order Poales; family Poaceae; genus Triticum; species Triticum dicoccoides. The sequence goes on along the minus strand of NC_041385.1, from coordinate 782,335,221 downwards.
GCTGCCACTGAGTCACCCCTTTGGGCCGTAGCGCCGCGGCACGCGGTCCACTTCGTCATCCAAGCGTGTCGACTTATGTGTGGCATGCATGGTGCTGGCTTCCTAGGCGCGGGAATGCCACAGTCCATGCCGGTCTTCGTCACACTGTCGGGTTCTTCCTCGCCTACATCGAGCATCGCCGCCGCGCTCCTATCCTCAGGTTGCTATCGCCGCCTCCTCAGACTGCCGCCGCCGCCACTCTCCTCCCCGGTCCACGATGATAACCTCAACACCGAAAACCCCGACTAGACATCGATGATGGTGTCCCTCGCACAACTACCTTGACCACGGCTACACCATCCTACGCCCTCGGCTACTTCGACAACGGCACAAAGGGCTACCGCCTTTTTGAGAAACCTCATTGGTTTCCACTCCAGCCACGACTTCCACGATGCATCGACCGTTACAACTGTGGGAGGATGTCCGTCAACTTACCTTCGAATTCTTCCCTAGTCTCACGGTTGCGTCATTACCGTTGTGACCGCGGGGGGATCTTGAGACTCATGATTACTTATGAAATATAGGATAGTGTAGGATTTATTCTTTCTTGCCATGTACTCCAAAAGGTCATGTACTCACTATATATATGCCCACGAGGCTCAAGCAATACACGTCGATTCCACAAATCCCACTCTATTTCTTCTATAGTTGGGTCGCGACAACCCTGGTTAGCCGCTACCTGCTGCTCGATGTTTATCCGTTGGGGTTCCTTCCCGCTGTGCGCCAGGATGCATCAGCCACAAACGTTGCCCCGATGTGCATGCCCCTCGTCTTGCCCTTATCGGCGACGAGGGTGGCGGCATGTTTTGACTCCTCCACGCAGTTCTTGATAAGCTGGTCGTTGATGCGACGCGGGCGTCGCACGGACGTCTCTGAGATGATCCTGTACTAGTTGAGGGCCGAGGCATCCCATGATTAAGGGTTATTGCGGACCACCCCGGCACGACGTCCGACGTGGCAAATGCGGCCGAGCGCTATGAATTATGCCGCTACCGCGGCTCCTCCTTCCGCTATGCATTGTGCTGCACGATAACGTGCTGCCGTCACACTCAGGCAATGCACCAGGCGCCCGCGGCCACTAGCAAGCACCTGGGAGGGCTCCTCTTACGTTGTGTTGTCGCAACAGTTAGGGAGTGGCGGTGATGCCGGCCGGTCGAGCCAGCCGAACGTGCTGCAGACGTGGAAGGGTGCTCCCCGTAGACCGCCTCGTTGAAGGGGTGTCCAATTGAGAGTCCGCAGTTGCACTGGCAGGAGGGGGTCCTGCTTCATGCAACGTCGAGGTAGCAACGGCGGCTCCTCCTTGATGTGGTTGTGAAGTGGCGAGGGAGACATTGGGCCGGGGTCATGGTGCGACTGCTTTAGGTGGAGCTCTAGGTGATGTTGGTACCCTCGTCTGTCGCTGCGGCCTCCGCTACGACCTAGGAGGGTTATTTGTAATTTATATTCCTCCTCGCCGGGGAGAGCACAATCTGATCCCTCTTCATCATGTAGGTGGAGGAGGGAGGGTCTATAAAAAGTGGTTGGCGACGCCACGATCCTTCATTGAGACAGGTCCACCCACCGATGTAGAAAGCCAATTTTTGTGGTGGGAATTGTCCATTATGAGGGAGAGGAGTGGAGAGGAGAGATGAGGAGAGGAGAGGAGTGGTAACGGTGGTGCGCAAAGAGGGGTGCTGGGAGGTAGATAGGAGATGAGATGCATTTGGGCGTCGCTGGCGGTCGACTTAAATAGGCGGGGCATGCAGAGGAATACCATGTGAATGTGGTGCGGGGGGTGTTTGGTTCACGAACTTTTTAGTCCCAGAGACTAGAAAAAGTCCTTAAAAAGTCCCTAGGAACCAAACGGAAGGGGCTTTTTCTACAGGGACTAGAAAAAGACTCTACTAGAGAGTCTTTTTTGATTAGTCCCTGGGACTGGAAAAAGTTATTGGACTTCTGAACCAAACACCCCCGCAGTGGCCGGAGTTGGTCTCTCAATCACCGTGTTGCATTGAAGCGGTACCACCCTCCCATCCGGTCACTTCACTCTGCAATGGCTGCATGAAGTCATCTCAACTCTGGAGAGGTGCTGACCGACATGAATGGGCAGATATGTTCTGGGAGTGGTACGCATGCGATGATTTTGTGTGGAGCACGAATAGGACGCATACGTGGGACGAGCCCGCGAACGTCCCCATGTTTTCGTCCAGTTTGCACGAATTAAGAGTCGGTGCGTGTCCGTGTGTCCACAAACATTTTGGGCACCGTCTTGAATAGAAAAAAGGCCTAGATGTGTCGTTTCGGACTTTCAGGCATTTTATGACATGGCGTTGGAGATGCCCTAAGAAGGAAAGAGATGGTCCAGCTTATAGCAAAAACCGATACAAAAAACCGAACATTCCTGATTAACTTGGGAGAAACGAGTGAGAACATAAAAAGACAGGGGAGGTTGGGGATAGGGACTCTAGGAGAAGAAGACACTCGCTATATCAAAGAACATCGTATGAGCCAGACACAAGAGCACCAAGGCCCAAATCTAATAGGCATGGCTGACATGCAACCAAACTGACCACCAATCGCTCAGCAGACCTCACCCGTATCAAGCCTTGCGACCACCTATCCATGAAATCATCATTGGATAATATTAACTTGATGAAAACATCCTATAAAGTCCATCTTTGACTCCTAAGTGGTTCCCCCAAAAGGTGCTCAAGGCGGCAATCACTTGTAGCGAAAGCGTTTTTTTTGCACATATCTAGGTAAGCTTTTATCTTTTGCTCAACACACTTCACCTTGCTCATCTCTAGTAACGTACCAAAAACGTCCAACAGACTGTGTTCCACATGCTTGGCCGTCAGGATGCTGCATGCCTTGTTCTTCTTTTTCAGATGCTCACTACGTCGCTCAAAGCGAGAGGCATCATCCTTCTCCCCGTGCAAAGTCCTTGGGGTCCCTCCACAGTAGCATTTATCAAAGCTGGAAAATAAAAATCGCTAGTATCATGCTACCCTCTTAGTAGCAGCATATTTGTTACATGAATTTACATTAGGTGATATCAGAGGCAACCAGGGAGCAATGCGCGTGGGTGACCAGTAGTAAGCGAGGACGGGGTGGATGGAGGACGGAGGAGTTGTGATCTACGGGAAGTGGGCGGTGCGTCCATGAGCTGCGTTGGCAGCATGTAGGGAGACATATAGCCAGCGACGACGTGGTAGGGATGGGAGAGCCAGAGAAGAAGGTATCGTACTGCTGGAAGCGTCACAGTTCTGATCGAAGCGAGTGAAGGGGTTTTTTGGATTTTGTCGTACTTAATCAACTATGGATGAACCTAATTACACAATAACTGAGATGATTTGTGTGGATGTGTCAGGACCCCGACTCAATGCCACTCCGATCTAGCATGTAACACCTCATATCACTTTGCGGCCTTATGCACGATATTTCCACGGGTGTCGCCTTATCAGGCCCGGGACCGTTTGCGCCTTTTGCACCTGTATATGATAGTGTCGCTAGCATCCATATGACAAGTAGCCCGGGCTGACATGGCTGGTCGTGAACTCAAAGTGGCACTAATTTACAGGGACAGGCATAAATGACCCAGCAAGAAACGTGTCGGTCATCAGCGAGTGAATCCGGGCTGTGGCAACTGGGCTAGTAGGACTCCGGTAAACCAGGCTGTAGCAAGCTAACAGGACTCCGGTAGACACCGCGTGACATTTCCCCGAAGGGAGAGACACAGGAACGAAGAAGGACACATGCCGGCCAGCCTAAGTGTTCCGGAGCAGTAGCAAGCTACCAGGGCTCAGTGGAAGCACTAGGAGACATTTCCCGGTAATAGAGGCTACCAAGAATAAACAACCAGATAGTCAGATCCCACACATACCAATCATTTCAATAACATACACACAATATGCTCGATATGTGCAAATACAACATGGCTCTACAACTCAAGTACTTTATTTAATAGGCTCCAAGGAGCGAGATATTACAAACATGGGTCTCATGACCGAACATTCAGAGCATACAAGTCAAAGCACAAGCGGAAGCTTAACATGTCTGAGTACAGACAACTATAAAAGAAAAAGGCTGAGAAGCCTGACTATCTACCAGATCCTGCCGAGGGCACAAGATCATAGCTGAGGTAATAAGCTAAACGTTGAAGTCCACGCCGAACTACTAGTGAGACTGGAGTCTCTCTGCAAAACATAAAGTAGGCAAACATGAGTACAAATGTACCCAGCAAGACTTATATCAGAACTAGCTACATGTGCATCATTATCAACAAAGGGGGGTGTGGGGTTTAATTGCAGCAAGCTAGCTTTGACTCGGTGGGTATCCTGAACTACGACTGCAAGTAACTCTTTTGAGGTGGCGCACACGAGTCCACATGTTCACCATATCAATACCCCACTATGGATCCTCTCCCGTCTTCCTACGAGAATGCCATCCATATCACTCACGCTTATCTTGCATATTTTAGAGTATCCACTTTCACTTTTCTATGAACTGTATAGGCAACCCAGAGGTCCTTTACTGTGGACGCGACTATTCGAATAGATCATTTATAACCCTGAAGGGGTGTACTTCTTCATACATGCATGTTTCCACGACTTAGTGTCTGCACACGACATGTGCTCAGCAGACTTCAAGCGAAAGACAACGTGGGTGTAGACCACGACCTACCTAAACACTCAAGTCTCTAGTCCAGGTTAATCGCCTATTCAGGTTCCATCCGCAGGGAGTCCAGATGAAGTTTCCACATACGACCCCGAATGATGTGTACAAGGTTCCGCGGCACCAAACGGGCGCCTGGCATACCCGGCCACATGCCTACCGCATCATAGCCCACCCCTCGAGTCAGCTCTGCGCACGGCGTCCATCATACTACAAACACCAAAAACTACTTGCAACTCCTGGACAGAGGACTAGGGTGGTTAAGAAGTCGAGCTGGGTCATATTTCATGGCCCAATGCATGGTAGTAGCTGTTTCATGGATCACAAACATAGAACTCAGTTCCTGAGGACGGCTTCAATGAGAGAACCCACCATGTATTCCTACATTGCCTCTCACCGCTACCTTTACCAAATCGTATTCACATACTTAGCTCACGCACAGTAGGGCATGTTCTCAACGTTCTGATTCATCCCCAATGAATCAGACCTGACTCAACTCTATGCAGTAGCAGGAATGACAAACAAGCATGAATGAGTAGGCACATCAAGGCTCAAAGAACTCTCATGCTAGTGGGTTTCATCTAATTACTGTGGCAATGACAGGTCATGCAGAGGATAAGGGGTTCAACTACCGCAGCAAGTAACAGATGTATCGTTGTTGTCCTAATGCAATAAAAGAGAGCAGGAGCGATAGAGTGGGATTGTATCGGAATGAACAAGGGGGGTTTGCTTGCCTAACACTTCTAAAGATAATATAGTTCTTCATCGGTGTCATCGAACTCATTGTCGGAACATCGTCTACTGAGAGAGGACAAATATCGGCAAACAAGGAAGAACACAATCAATGCAATGCACAATATGATGCATGAATGTGTCATGGCGATATGATGTGGGTTGGGCTAATGCAGCTAGCAGCAAGTTAAATGGAGTTGGTTTAAATCCAGGATTCAAATTCAAACTCCATATGTGCTTTCTTAAATGCAATTTAATTGAATTGTCCTAAACTGAGGACATAAGTTGCTCTAACATGCATGAAAATGCCATAAACAGATTCTTTGGATTTTTCTGATAATTTTTCATATATAACTTATTTCATTCTGAGCTATAGATTATTTTCAATGAATTTTAGATGTTTTGGGCTTTTTGTCGAATTTCTGAATTATTTTAAATCCAAAAATCAAATACTGCATGAGCATTGCATTAGGGTGACGCCAGCAGGTCAACTGACCCAGTCCAGGTCAAACCTGACCAGTGGGGTTGACTGGTCAGTGACACAGTGCTGTCTGTGTCACAGAAAGGTGGGGTCGGTCAACAGGTCACGTGGCCAGGTCAAACTGACCTGTGGGGCCCGCGGGGTTAGTTTAATCTAAGCAAAACTAAACCAAGGTTAATTAGGCAGTGAGGCCCGTATGTCATCGGTTGTGGGTTCAATTAGTGGCGCCATTAGCTGCTAATGATGTTGCCATGTCACCATCACCGGCATGTGAACGCCGGCAACCAAATCCGCGGCGGAGGGCGTCGGGATTTTGCTACACGGTTCGTTTTGGCGCGCGAGGAGCATCTACGGGGAGCTGGCGGAGGGGCCTCGTCTGTGTCATCACCGGCGGTGAGGAGCTCACGGCTCCGGTGAAAAGGGCGGCTAGAGTACGGGTACAAGCGCGGGGAGGAGGGGGAATGGTGGCGGAGCTCACAGCGATCTCAAGGGAGGAGTCGACAGGCTCAGGGAGGCCGAGACGGTGGCGAATCGGCACGTGCGGCTTCCAGCGACCAAGGAGGAAGAAAACGAGGCAGCCAGTGATGCAGGCCATCCTATTGCCCGGGGCCAGGGTGGGGCAAAGCGGCGGACGATGGTAGAGACCGTGGACACCACGGGGAGGCAAGGGGAGCACGGTGGCTACGGCGAACAGCGTTGGTGACTACGATGGCGTTCGGCTTTGGGAGAGAGAGAGCAAGGGAGAGGGTGAGGGGAAAGTGAGCGGTGTCGGCTCAATCTAGACATCTGCGGTGAGGTCTTCCGCGGTGTCCTTCTGTCGCGAGGAAGACGACAGGAGGGGAGGCCAGTGGGATGGGCCTCACAATGCTAGACCAGCACAGGAGCTGGGCCGGTTGATGGGCGCCAGGTTAGTCCTTCTCTCTCTCTCTCTTATTTTTCTTTTCTATTTCTGTTATTTTGTTTTGATTTAGTTTGGAAACTAAACCATTTTAAAAGTTTCTGTAAATTTTTATGTGAGCTCAGAGAGCTAGTCCAAGGTCACATGCAAACTTACAAATTATTTGAACATTATTTTTTATATAGTAGAAATAATTCCAACCCAAGTATATTATTGATTTAAATCAAAGGCCCAGAAAAAATTATTTCTGTGACTCTGAGAATATTGGTTTGAATTTTACCCCATGCTAATATTTTGACAGAATAACAGGAACATTTTCTTGGACTCATTTGATGAGATTTAAATGTTGGTTATTTTTAGAGGTTTTCTGAGGCTTTTGAAAATTCCTCAATACAAATTTCATTTGAATTTAAACATGATGCTCACATGGAAGCTAGCATAGGTCAGACTAGAATTAGGGATGTGACACGATGAATGAAATAACCTTTTGAAACTTATTACCCAGGGCGGGGCGTGATGTACCTATGCATGTTTTGTGCCTAATTGTTTTTCAAATATTTGGTTATGCAAATCGAAAGATATGTTTAAAGTGTGTTGCTTGATCGAAATAGAAATGAAAAATCCCAAATATCAGATACTTAGAAATAGTAAATATGTTTTATTGAAATTGATAAAGCTTACTCGATACAGTATGAAAATTAAACGAGACACATGTGGCAAATTCATAGAGATCGATCATACATAGACGATTCAACAAGCACACATGTTAGAATATGAGACCTGAACCTTTGAATTTCTCAGCCAAAAGTTGGTCCATTCTATCTCCCATGTCCTTGCTCATGTGGTTCACCCAATCCCCAACCTTCCCTTTCCTAAATAGTGAAGTGGGATCAACAACTAGCTTATCTCCTGCATGCTCATGTTCAACACGACTTGGCCGATTGGCCGCGACAGCCTCTCCTCCCACACTCACTTTCTCCCACTTCATTCTCTCCACCGCCTCCTCCTTGTCTCGGGTGCCTCCTCTTTTTCACCTCATTTCCACCATAGATTCATTCAAATTAAGTGGTTAAGTTACCTTGTTTTGCTAGGTAAGTAAGGGGGGAAGCTATATTTATGTTGTTCTCCCTACAACAATGTGCACATGCACTTTTTATGGCCTAGCTAGATCTATGTATGTTCGTGGTGTTGCATATGTTTGTGGTGTTGCATATGTGTTTGTGTTTGGAGGTGTACCGGTATTTGAAATGCGATAGTTGCCAATATTTTGCCGGAATGTTGATTCATTTCCGTTTCGGCGAGAATTTTGGCATTAAGCATTCTTTTTGGTCCTATTTTTATGGAAAGTCATGCCAAATTTTTTCTTGGTTCTAAAATATCGTTTTGCTCTACCCCGCAGGCGACCATGGTCCGCACGATGACCGAAGGCATCGTGAATAGGTTTTTGAGGTCCGCGAAGGCCGAGATGCTTCAAAAGAACGAGACGGAGATAAGATGTCCGTGTCGAAGATGCAAGCTGAATAGCCTTATTGCGAACCCGGATTCCGGGCAGGTGCGGGACCACCTGCTCTTGTGTGGTTTCATGGATGGCTATCGGTGGCAAGGTGATGAAGATGACTACGAAGTCGTCCATGGGGGCCGGGCAAGAAATGAGGAAGGGCA
>NC_041385.1:782323017-782326465 GCF_002162155.2 Triticum dicoccoides | reverse complement strand
GGGGGGGCGAGAAGACGAAGAATCCCCAGGAGATGATCACGACGGTGATGCTGTACACAGTCATCATGTAGAAGATGCAGGACATGATGATGATGCCGGCGGAGCAGACGACGCTGGACCATCGATGGGCTGGGTGCAGGACCCTCATATTCAAGAGCTGCTTCTCAAGTAGACGGATAACGCAAGAGCTGCCGCCCGAGAGAAAGCCAAGATGGATCAACTTCAGTTAGACGCGGTTACTCCATTGTATGAAGGATGCAGGCCCGAGGATACCCGCCTGAAAGTAACGCTCATGGCTCTGGAGATGAAGGTAAAACACAAAATGACCGACGCATGCTACGACGAGAACATGTCATTCTGGCACGAACGTCTTCCCAAGGGGAACAAGTGCCCGACTAGTTTGGAGGAGGCGAAGAAAATCGTGTGTCCTCTGGATTTACCGCGCATGAAATACCATGTGTGCATGAACAATTGCATCATTTATCGGGACGAGCACGCGGAGTCTACCATATGTCCGGTGTGCGGTGTCACTCGATACAAGAAGAGGAAGAAAGCTCCTCGAAAAGTGGTGTGGTACTTTTCGATCACTCCTCGTCTACAGCGGTATTTCGCGGACCCTAAGGTAGCAAAGCTCCTGCGTTGGCATGCGGATAGGGAGGAGAAGAAGCGAGAAGATGATACAAATGATCCAGAGATAGATAAAAAAGACAAAATGCTGAGTCACCCTAAGGATGCGAGCCAGTGGCAAGCGTTGAACTTTGAATACCCAGAATTTGGGAACGATCCAAGGAACATCATGCTGGGCGCGAGCACCGATGGAGTCAATCCGTTTGGCAGCCAGAGAAGCACACATAGCACCTGGCCTGTGTTCGTGTGGATGTACAACCTTCCCCCCTGGTTGTGCATGAAGAGGAAGTACATTCACATGAGTGGGGCTGCTGAAAGAGGAGATTGACACGCTGTGGAAAACGCTAGCCAATACGTGGGACGCCGCAGAGAAACAATATTTCCCTATGAGAGCCGCACTGCTCACGACGGTGCACGACTATCTCGGTTACGGATATCTTGCGGGACAGGTAGTCCACGGATTTTCAGGATGCGTAAGGTGCATGGATGACACAACGTATCGCCAGTTAGATAGAGATCCCGGGTCTTTGAAAACCGTGTTCATGGGACATCGAAGGTGGCTTCGCGACGATGACCCGTGGAGGAAACGCAAGGATCTGTTCGATGGTGAAACCGAACCCCGAAAACGCCCGTGTACGAGGAGCCGTGAGGAAATAGACAAGCTGTTGAAAAATTGGAAAGACTGCCCACTGCCGGGAAAGAAGCAAAAGGCGCCAGAGCCGCTGCTGAAGGTATGGAAAAAGAGGTCTGTTTTCTGGGACTTTCCGTACTGGAAGATCCACCGTGTGCCTCACAGCCTTGATGTCATGCATATCACGAAGAACGTGTGCGAGAGTCTGCTTGGTCCCCTGCTCAACATGCCAGAGAGGACCAAAGATGGGCCAAAAGCAAGGGCAGACTTGAAGTCAATGGGCATCAGGCAGGAGCTTCACGCTATATATGATGATGATGATGATGATGATGATGATGATGAGGCGAAGCAGGACACAGAAAGTCGTCGCAAAGGCAAAAAGGCCAAGAAGACCGGAAATGACTACCCTCCCGCGTGCTTCACTCTAAGTCAGGAGGAGATCGAGCAGTTTCTCACCTGCCTCCTAGGAGTAAAACTTCCTTACGGTTACGCGGGGAAGATAAGCAGATACCTAGACCCAGCGAAGCAGAAGTTCAGCGGGATGAAGTCTCACGACTGTCACGTGCTGATGACGCAGATACTTCCAGTTGCAATCCGTGGGATCATGGACGCGCACGTCCGTGAAATGCTATTTGGCCTATGCAACTTCTTCGACGTCATCTCTCGGAAGTCGATTGGCGTGAGGCAACTCAGAAGGCTACAGGAAGAGATCGTGGTGATACTCTGCGAGCTTGAGATGTACTTCCCGCCCGCATTCTTCGATGTTATGGTGCATCTGCTGGTCCATATAGTGGAGGATATCATCCAACTCGGGCCGACGTTCCTGCACAGCATGATGCCGTTCGAAAGGATGAATGGTGTCATCAAAGGATACGTTCGCAACATGTCACGTCCAGAGGGAAGCATAGCCAGGGGCTTTCTAACCGCAGAGTGCATCTCCTACTGCACGAATTATCTAGGCATCGAGAACCCCGTTTGTCTGCCTGTCAACAGGCACCTCGGCAGGCTTGCTGGATGGGGTCACCGTGAGGGTCGCCGCGAAATGCATGTCGACTTCGAGGGTCGACTCGCCAACATTGAAAGAGCAAACCTAGTCGCGCTACAACACATAGACGTGGTAGATCCTTGGGTGGTAGAGCACAAAACCTTTATTAAGAAGACGTACAATGACCTAGGCCAACAGAGGACGGACGGAGATATACTCAAAGAGCACAACTCATGTTTCACGCGTTGGTTCAAGCAGAAGCTTCTATCGTACCCTTTACATGAGGATTCTTCCGCGGAAGACCAACTCATATTCGCCTTGTCACAGGGCGCCGAGCACAACCTGATGACCTATGAGGCGTACGATATCAACGGCTACACATTCTACACCGAGGCCAAGGACATGAAGAGCGATGGTTATCAGAACTCTGGGGTAATGATGGAATCCTACACCGGTAACGACAAGGACAGATACTACGGAAGGATCGAGGAGATCTGGGAGCTGAGCTACGCTGGAGAGAAGGTCCCGATGTTCCGTGTCAGATGGGCCAAGAGCGTCCTAAAAGAAGACCGGTATTTCACCACCATGGTTATATCCGAAGCCAAATCCAAGACTGCGGGCGCAAACGTCACCGCGAGAAATGAGCCATGGGTACTGGCTTCCCAAGTGGACCAATGCTTCTTCATTACCGACCCGTCAAAGACCAGTCGTGTTGTCATGAGGAGAGGCAAAAGGAAGATCATCGGAATGGATGGAGTAGCCGATGAGCAAGACTTCGACAAGTACGGCGACCCGAGGATCAAACATGACGACGATGATGAAGTAGCAGCATACACCACAAGAAGAAGCAGGACCACCCTAAGGACGTCCGTTCCACAGAAGAACTCCATTTGCGAAAAAGAAGGGCAAGAAGATTGTTAACAGATAGCTAGCTAAGATCGATTGTATTTAAATCGTAGCCTTCATTTCTCGATTGTATTTCATGGGCACTTTTTGAACTATCATGAATATTTTTAAATTTCATGGACACTCGATCTCGATCCCCCTCCATCTCGATCGCTATCCCACCTCGCCAGATCCGGTCCCCCTCGCCGCCGAGCACCCCCCGGTCCACCGGCCGCCGCCGCCGACCCCCCGCACCCTCGATTCCCCTACTCAACCGCCGCCGCCGACCCCCCGCACCCCTCCCCTACTCAACCGCCGCC
>NC_041385.1:782302513-782322630 GCF_002162155.2 Triticum dicoccoides | reverse complement strand
GCCGCCGACCCCCCGCACCCCTCTCCTACTCAACCGCCACCACCGACTCCCTGCACCCTCCCCCGCTCCACCGGCATTACTGTTTGATGATATTTTTTAAAAAATTATTACTGTCTTATAAAAAAATTACTGTTATGATTTAAACAAGTTTGAACATATTTAAACACAAATAAGTATCAAACAGCATTTTAAATGCATAATTTTTTTTTGTGGAGCCTAGGAATCGAACCCAGGACCTCCTGGTGTGAGAACTGGCACCTGACCAGTCGAGCTAGTAGAGGGGAGTTGATGTGGATAAGGTCAGGTGGGAGATAACCTGTTGGCTCGAGCGGAAATAAAAAAATACAAATGGCGCACCAGGTCGAGGTGCGCCATTAGCATGTATATACTTATGGCGAGGGGTAGTGCGCCATTAGTATTGTGCCCCCCTACTTCGTATCGATCCCCTCTCTCTCCCTCGCCCGAGCACTCGCCCTCGATCCCCTCTCTCTCCCTCGCCCGAGCCCTCGCCCTCGATCCCCTCTCTCTCCCTCGCCCTCGCCCTCGCCCTCGATCCCCTTCCCCTCTCCTCTCCCGACGCCGCCGCCCCGCCGTCCTCGACGCCGGCCAGATCCGCCGCCACCTCTGCTCGAGCTGCTCCCATCGACCACGCCGCTGCTCGCGTGCTTCTTCTCTCCCGCGACCCCGCCATTGAAGGTCTCGCAAGGTCCTATTCTCCTCCCCCTCCCCCTTTGTTTGATTCGATTGTGCCGCCGTCAAGGTTCCCTGATGACGCTGGTTCCTCTCGCGCGCAGGCTGCACGCACCTCGGACCGCGTCTGCCTAGTTCTTCCTGGGACGCTGCCCCGACCCTACTACCCACGCCATCAGGGGAGCTCGTCAAGGTATCATCCCCCCCCCTCTCTCTCTCTCTCTGCTCTCTCCATCTCTCATGCTCTGGCGTGTTTTTTTCCTAAGGGACGAAACTATGTTCTCTTGTTGCTATTGCTAGGTGTTTTTCTCTACCATGTACGTACATACCTAGAGTAGTTGATTAGATGCAGAATTCTTTGTTTGCTGAATTGCTAAATTGGAAACTGTATCATCTGGTCTGCGTGTGACACGCCATTTTCGCAAATTCTTTGTTTCTCTTGTTCCATTGATACAATATCAGATCATGTCGATGCATTGGTCTGTATCCAATTACTCTGCTTTGCACTCCCGGTTTTTATTGTATTAAGAGTATCAGTATCTAGCGGTCTGAGCATTGGTCTTTGGATTTAGCTTCTATCAACTGTGCTGTCTATGCTGCAAAATTTCAATATGCTCTGTCTATACTGCAAAGCTAGTAAACATGGAGTTTCCATACTTTATATCTTAAGTGAAACTGAGCGTACTATCGATCCTTGTTCCGATTTTATCAGTTTGACTTTTGGTTCAACCAAATGAGTAATCAGAGTTTAGTTGCTACTGTTCTGGTGTAAGCTATGGCCAATATATATAACAGATTCTTTCACTTGTGTCTGTACCAAGATCAAATGTGTGGGGAGTTTCTCTTTGTTGATATATTATTCCAAGAACAATTGTATCAAGCAAGAATATTGACTAAGGCATTGTTGCAGAGATTCTGAGAATTAGCAAACGATTTTGTGTACTGTCCTCTGTTCTTTCTTATTGGTGCGGTGATTGCTGAACAAGATCCCACCTGAACTTGCAGAAAAGAAGGACAAAAAGACTTAGTTGGTAACTGCTGAGGACTAACCTGATTTGCACCAATATTAGTCAATCAGAAAATGATCCATCATAGCTTTTGGACAGACTAGGGACAGTTAGGGACAACATTATGTCTAGCTAGGAACTGCAAATTAACAATAATTACAAGTAGGAGGGCCTAGTGACCCCGGGCGATAACTGAATGGTCAAATTCAAAGGTTGTGTTCATATTGGTCAAATCAAGTTATCTATGGAAATGCCACATTCTGCTGCAGCCAAACACTAAGCATTCATTGCTCCACTAGAGTTTCTACCTCTTATCTGATGAATGGTTTTATGAAAATGCCTTCATGGGTATATAGTCATGCAATCTGAATTTATGTTCAGCACTTGAAGGAAAAAACTATACACTCTTTCATCTGCCTGTTTGTGATTTGATAGTTGTAACTGTTCACCCGCATCTTGTATGTCATAGTGATGATTTACTCAAGTGGTAATTGGACACTAATATGATTCTGAAGTCATATGATAGTTGGTGTTTTGGTTTGTGATTAACATTTGACAATAATTAAATTGTTGTGAAGTAGTGAGACCCTGGAAATGTTACTTATATATGCATAATGCTCTTACTGCTCTGGAAGGATTGGACAAGTGTGCACGAACGTTTCAGATAGTTGGCCAAATGATATTTAAGCAAGTAGCACATTGCCTTGTCCACCTGGGATAATGATTTTGCAGGTACCCCGAGAGGCCCTTGAGTTTGTCGGAATGTCGATTAACTTCTGTTCCAGCAAATTCGGGTACTCCATATGTCCTATTTTCAGCAAAGGTCATGCTAAAATTTTCCGTGAATTTTAGCATGACTTTGCTAAAAATAGGACATATGGGGTACTTGTGACTAATGCATGGGCCGGGGTATCTTAGTAGTTAATTAAGTAGGATCAAGTGCCCCGGCGTACTTGTGACTAATGCATGGCTTTTAGGGTGCCTCGGTGTCGATAAAAACCGAAATGATGAAAGGTTAGGCTTTTAGGGTGCCTCGGCGTCGAAAAACCCTCAATGATAAAAGCTTAGATTTTAGGATGCCTCGGTGTCGACAAACCCTAAATGATGAGACCATGATCTTGTTCCTTGACAATAACCAACTTTTTGACCAAACTTTGTTTCTATTTAGAGAGAAACATGGCCCACAACGATGAGGCCGGGGGTTCGGGCGGCAAGGCATTCTGGGAGCTGTCCCAGGAGATGGAGGAACAACCTCACTTGTATGAGGCCGCCGCCTTCCCCACCGATCCTGAGACCACGGATGGTGCCGCCGAGGATGACCACACTGATGCCACCACTGATGGTGCCGCCGAGGATGCCACCACTGATGATGGCGGCGCACACACAGATGGCAGCCAACCGAAGAGGCAATGGAAGGACCGGCGCCCGATCGTGCTCCGCACCCTCAAGGAGGAAGTTACTGAAGTGGACTCCAACGGCGCCCGAACGAATAGTCAAGGGGTACTCGCTTCAGCTCGGGTGCATTGTCCGGAGCACCGTCTCGATCAACACCGAGAACCTGAGGCATCCTGACCGAGGGAATTTGCGCAACCTCCTCTTCACGAAGCTGCACGAACGATACAAGTTCCCCGCTGAATTTGAAAACACAAGCCTCAAAGGGAATAAAGTGAACAATGCTGCCCTCACGAAGATGAGCAAGGCCCTGTCTACTTGGAAAAGCAATATGAAGAGAATGATCGAGAAAGGTGAGAGTTATCAGAAGATCAAGGAGAAAAATCATTCGATCACCGAAGATGACTACAATGACTTCAAGATCAATTGCTCGAGCACCGCAAGCTCAAAATCAAGTGAGTGGGGGAAACAAATGCGGGAGCTGAACATAGGGGAACACACACTCGGTCCCGGCGGTTACAGAGTGGCGGAGCCTATATGGGACAAGGAGGAGGCGGACCGTGCCGAGCAAGGCCTACCGCCCCTCTTCGATAAATACGGTGACAAGCAGACCAGGAACTTTGTCAGGGCCCGGTACAAGAAGGACCCGAAAACAAAGGAGCTTACCACGTATCCGAAGACCAGGCAGCTTGAGCTTGTTCTGGTAAGGAATACACCCCCGCGTAATTAGCTCCATATGGTTGCATTCTAATTAATGAAGCCAAATTTCTAAATGGTTCACATTCCTTCCGCAGGCGACTGAAAGCAGTAGCGCGGGGTCGACTAAGAGCAACCCTTGGGACACCACTCTAAATAGGGGGTTGAATGTAATGAAGAACAAGGATAAGCTCAGTAAGCCGACGTCAGCTGGTCGTGTGGCCGGCAAAGGCTTGTCGACAAAATGGGGGTCATACTATACTGCTGGTGTGCGGAAGGAGAAGAAGACCAGCTCGGAAAGCCAGGCGCGAGAGGTTCAAGAACTCAAGGCACAGGTGGCGCGGATTCCGGAGATTGTCCAAGAGCAAGTGGAACAACGACTCGGAGCGACGATCACCGCCCTTGTGCCTACCTTGATCTCGGGGTTGAGTGCGTGGATTGCGGGCGGCCAACAGGGGCAGCCCCCGATTCCTAGCTTCACGGCCAGCAACTCGCATAATGCGATGGCGGGGCCATTGGTGCCTCCGGCGGAGGCGACATTGGTGTCTCCGACGCCGGCACGGGAGCTTAATGCACCCGGTTTTACGCCGGCCGGCACCTCTGCAGCAAGCGGCACCTCCGTCAACTGCACGCCCGCCGTTGGCGGTGCGTCGACATTAGCCGAGCTCGACGCCATCATCATGGTAACTAATTAAGCCTCTCTCGGCCGAGGACTTCATCTCCTTGCCTTTGACTGGGCATCCCTGACGCCCTACATGTTTTCGCAGGGCGCCGCCGACGTTCCGTGCACTCTCCTCCACTTAATGAACAACGAGTTTGGTCGATGTCGCCAAGGGCAAAATCGTTCAACCGGGCAACCCCTTGTTCCACGGTACCCAGATGCCACCCAACTTGTTTAGGGTTCAACTGGTTCGGGTGCTGCCAGGCTGCGACGACTTGTTACCTCCGATTCGACCCGTCGGGGCCGACGATGAAGACGTGATGACCCTCAGCGCCTGCCTGAGCTGGCCCCTGCTTTGGCCGAAGAGCCAGATTCGTTTGGGGGCGGGGGACACCACGCCAAAGACAACACCGCCAGTCGTGCCGGCGCCAAGTCGGCCCCATGGCAAGACCGCCGTAACGGTGCCGGACATCCCTATGCCACTGGATCCAAACATGCATATGGCACAGGATCAGAACGACCACGACGACGACGATGATACATTTGGCAACGTCGATCAGTACTTTGCCGATCATGGGTACGATGGCGACTTCGTGGGGCCTCCTTCTCAAGAACCAAACCCAACAAAAGACGTGTGCGATCTAGCTGGTACCGCGGAGAAGCCAAGTTGCAACAGGCGCCGTATGACGTTCAGCTCTCAGGAGACTCCTCCAGCTGCCGACTTCACCGAGCCTCAGATAGGCGAGGTGCGAAATATTATCAGCCCCAACACACTTAAGAAGGCGATCTGTGAGCAGAACTCGGTCCCATTACAGGAGAAGAAGAAGGCACGCAAAAGAAACACTAAGAAGGGTGCGAGCCAGCCGGCACCGAGTACGATCCGTGCTCAGGACGGGCCACCTTCACCGCAGGATATCTCGAGGAGGGTGCATGTGGCGGGTAGGGCGATGCTACCGACAAATATGCTCAATGCTGCAACCGGTGCTATGCGGAATCTGCATGACAGTGTTCTTTCTTTGGAGAAGCGGCGTCTCAGGGAGAAGGATGTGGCATACCCAGTTTTCGCGGGCAAGGTGCCAGAGGGCAAGGGCTTTGTGGATAACTCCATCGGGCGTACGATCGTCCTACGTTTTGATGACATCCACGCTATGTTGAACCTTCATCCGCTGCACTACACCTTCGTTCGGCTATTTTCGCTGAGTATGGGGATGCGGATCATTCCCGACAAGACCCCGGACATCGTGATAGTCGACCCCTTCTACATGCGTGCCAAGATCTTGGGCAGCGCTGGGGACCGGCAAGTCACGAGTTCTTACCTCGAAGGCGTCATTCTGGCTAACCAAGATAAGGATAACTTCCTCGTGCCTTACTTTCCCGAGTAAGTCCTCCCCTCAACCGGCCCGTAACATATGAATTCTTACATTTCGATCGTTTTTCTTTTAACATTCCCTATTTTCTTCAGTGACACATGTTGCACGCTCATCCTCCTAAGCCCCAAATATTCCATGCCCACGTATTTCGACCCGGACCGTCAGTCGAACGTAGACTACACAAATGTCAAGAAGGTTCTTGATGATGTTCTCCCCGGCTACGCCAAATCTGGAGGCACCTTCACCAGGCCTATTCGTAAGTACGGCAAGCACGTGTTCTCCCACAATACGACGTTCTGCTGCGTCAAGCAGCCGCCTGGCGGTCAGAAGGGTGCCTACTACGCCATCCATCACATGCGGGCGATCGTACGGGACCATCATCAACTTCTGCTACCGAGTAAACTCAAAGATTGGGCCGCGAGCGTGTCGGCAATCCAGGACGCGGACCTCCGACAAGAATTCTTTCGCATCCAGTCGGAGTTTGCGGAAATCATCCATCAAGATGTCCTTCGTACCTCGGGGCAGTTCTACCTCAGAAATCAACCGTCCAACAGTGACATCGACACAATGCTACAAATGCAGGCTGACAACGACTGTTATTTCATGACTCCCACGATAGACGGCGGCTTCATCCACGCTCCGGTCCCTTGAGTCGAGTCGAAAGCAGTGATGCCATGTCTAGTTCTGAAATATCGATTGGCTCATGTTGTAGTTAAACTTTAATGAACTTGTAGTATGTCTCTTTGGTTTCGAGAGTCGTTCAACTTAGATGTAATCGATGCTATTAATGTCTTGCTTTTCTCTTCCGATCGTTCTGTTGCATAATTATATATTGCTTATGTATTGTCCGTGAATTGGTACTAACGTTTCGTTTGGCTAGTGCATAGCGATGCCGACGTATGTCGTGTACAAGGGTAAGGTTCCCGGAGTCTACGATGACTGGGAGGAGTGTCGGAGACAGGTTCACCGATTCAGTGGTAACAGTTACAAAGGGTACACCACTAGGGCCGAGGCCGAATCTAGATACGCCCGCTATCTAGCGGGAGAGGGGAGGGAGCGTTGGAGGAACCGGATGAAGACGAGTTTCATCGTGATGATGCTCATCGTGATGACCGCAGCTCTCTTCTATGTGATGGTAGTTTAGATGATCGATATCGACTTGTAATGTGAAGACGAACTCGCTACTCGCGGTCTCGAGACTTGTAATATAATGTTCTATCTTTGTTCGGTCTTTTCAATTCAGAGACTAATATGATGAATTGTATTCGGAGACTAATATGATGAATTGTATTCAAAGACTAATCTTCTATTGTATTCGATGAATCTGTTGTTGATGTGTGCTGTCTATATTTTGTCAAATTATACATTTTGTAACCTGTGCAAAAAACAGAAAATAAAAAATAAAAAAAACCCTAATATTCATACTAATGGCGCATCACATGACAGTGCGCCATTAGTATGACAAAGCATACTAATGGCGCATCACTGGTAAGTGCGCCATTAATATGCCATGGTTACTAATGGCGCATCCAGTGGTGGTGCGCCATTAGTATGCCAAAGCACCTGGATATACATGGCCCCTGGGAGGCATACTAATGGCGCACCCTGGCCTATACAAATGGCGCACCCGCGGTGCGCCATTAGTATACCAGATACTAATGGCGCACCAGGTGGTGCGCCATTAGTAAAAATTACTAATGGCGTGCTGTTAATGGCGCACCACAGATGCGCCATTAATGGCCATACTAGGTGCGCCATTAGTAGGGGGTTTTCTAGTAGTGGTGGAAACTGTGGATGGCAGCAGGGAGAGCGGCAGATGGGTTGAGAGCAGCCGCGGGGAGGGTAGCGTCTCGAATATGTCAAGGTCTCCCGACCTTAGTGCGAGGTAAGGCACAACTTTATGAGGACGGTGCATGAGCAGTGGATGGTCAGTGAAGGTATAGCGAGATCTATTTACGATGGTAAAAAGGAGGGCCTTCAACCAAGTGGTCCCACATTTGGGGTGCACGGTGTCGGTTTCAAAACCAGCAGATCTCGGGTAGGGGGTCGCGAATTGTACGTCTAAGGCTAATGGTAATAGGAGGCAGGGGACACGATGTTTACCCAGGTTCGGGCCCTCTCTATGGAGGTAATACCCTACTTCCTGCTTGATTGATCTTGATGATATGAGTATTACAAGAGTTGATCTACCACGAGATCGTAGAGGCTAAACCCTAGAAGCTAGCCTATGTTTCTGATTGTTCTCGTCCTACGGACTAAACCCTTCGGTTTATATAGACATCGGAGAGGGCTAGGGTTACAGAGAGTCGGTTACAGAGAAGGGAATCTACATATCCGGATTGCCAAGCTTGCCTTCCACGAAAAGGAGAGTCCCACCCAGACACGAGACGAAGTCTTCAATCTTGTATCTTCATAGTCCATCAGTCCGGCATAAGCATATAGTCCGGCTGTTCGAGGACCCCCTAATCCAGGACTCCCTTAGTAGCCCCTGAACCAGGCTTCAATGATGATGAGTCCAGTGCGCAGATTATCTTCGGTGTTGCAAGGCAGGTTCCTTCACTGAATACTCCAAAGTAGATCTTGAACACAAGAATCGTGTCCGGCTCTGCAAAACAAATTCCAAATACCACCGTAGAGAGTAAAATATTCCATGAGTCTAATCTGCTGACAACTTTTCCATAGCATGACATCACACCGTGGCCCGGTCATTATTCGAACTGTTTTCTGAACCTGCACTACACATCTTGCGAGGCGGTTTTTATTGGCACATCTTGTCAAAGTAGAGATCCCTTATCACGGGATTCTAATCAATACGGGCATGGGTAACCCAACTGCGCCATTAGCATGACACTTGGGGAATAAGCGAGTTTCTGGGGCAAGTGGGGAGGCACATGACTATCGCCTTTATAAAGAGATAAGGATTCCCCTTTTTTCACCCACGCCTTCTTCCTCCTCTGCTCATCCATTCTCGAGCTCCAACGCCCAAACTTTCACCTTCTCCATAAAAACATTCCGAACATATCCAGAGCGGGAGGCAAGTGGATGGACTCCTTTGTTAAGAAGGAGGACATCAAGAAGCTTCGGGAGGCCGGATACTTCTCCAAAGACATCGCGCATCGGGTTCCGGCCGAAGGGCAGATCATCCCTACCCAAAAACCCCGAGAAAGGGTAGTATTCCTCTCCCACTTCGTCCGCCGGCTGGGATTCCCCCTCCACCCGTTCGTCCGCAGACTAATGTTCTACTATGGGCTGGACATCCATGACTTGGCCCCCAACTCCATCATCAACATCTCGGCATTTATCATCGTGTGTGAGGCCTTCCTATGGATCACACCCCACTTCAGCCTATGGCTGAAGACCTTCAATGTGAAGCAAAAGGTGGTGAGCGGCCAACAAGCGGAGTGCGGAGGCGCCATGGTGGTCAAGATGGCCAATGTCACCTTTCCCAAAGGCTCCTTTGTGGAGACTGTGAAGGGGTGTCAATCGGGGTGGTCCTACATGCGGCTCCCCTCCTGGCAATAGAAGGGTGTAGCCTAGGGCTCAGCGGAGGAACTGATCGGAATTTAGACATGCGTCCAAAATATGATAAGCAAGAAAATCAAGCTCGTCAACGTGGTCCAGGTTATGCTCCTCCGCCGGATTCTTCCGTTTTAGAGGCAAATTTGCGATCTATGAGAGTTTGACCCGGCCGAACACCAGACGCTGCGAGAGCTCTTCGGCACAACGCACGAAGACGTCTGGAAGATGCTCTTCAAGGCCAATGAGGAACCACCGCCCACAACCGAAGATCACGGGCTCAGCGCAAAATGCCGAGCCAATCCGGTAAGTTTTCATATTTGCAAGATACGGCTTTTACTAGCACATCCGCGGGAGGAATCTAAGCCTCCATGCCAATCTTACAGGCGCGGGTAGCGATAGCGGAGCAGATTAACTGCCCGGGTACGCTACCCGAGGATCCAGAATCACCTCTTCTAACGAAGCTGCTGTTTCCGGCGCCCTATGAGGTGCCGGAGAAGAAGGCCAAGAAGACGGCCGCGGGGACCAGAGATGGTCTCCGACACAAGGTTGCACCGGACCTGACATCAGAAGACACCGAGACACACTCCTCCACAAAAGATGAGGAGGAGGAAAAACCTTCCTTCCGGACCATTCCATCACAGCCACCAACAGCGGCGAGGAGTTGGAACCGAGGGTCAAGCCCCTGGTTAAGTCGTAAGTATCCGACACAATAGTATTTCTGGTACGTTTGCTTTATCGCTTCTTAACGTGCTAGACGTGCACCTGCAGTCCGGCCTAATCCAACATCGTGATATACTCCTCTTCAGAGGGATCGCTGGACCCGTTGGAGATGAACAGCGAGTCTCTTCCGACAGCCTCCTCCCCCAAGGCCGCGGATGACACTGAGGTGTTATCTCGAAGGATACCAGGCCAAGGGGAGACAGTTCCGGAGATGCCTCTAGGCGAAACCCCAGTCGCCGGTCACATGGGGGGAAAGACCCCCACGGACTCCAATAATGGCGGACGCATCCAGTTTGGCCCCCAGCCGAATACGGCTCCGGAGACCCAAGTGGTTCCGGATTCAGGCAGGCAACCTCTCCCTAAGGAGGGTGAGCCGCCTGTACCCATGATCTCTGTCCATCCAGATGCATCGGACAGCTTGCTTGGAATGCTTCGCAGCGCTTCCATTGATGAAGAACACAGTACTCTTATGAGTACGGTGAACGAGAAGGTCCGGTCCGCCAAAAGCGGATTAACCGAAGACTGCGCTAGCCTTCTAACAGGCTTTGAGGTAAGTAATAAAATTGTGAGATAATATCACATTATAGACACTAGCCCCTAATGCTCTGTGCGGTGTTCGGAAAGAAAAGCCGAACAGAGGATCAAATAATATTCACAGGAGTCTAACATAAGATGTCTATATAAATAAGCAGGCATCACTGCTGGCCGCTGCCGCTCGTACTGCGGAGGTCTCTGGACTAAAGTAGGACCTGGAGCGGACCGAGGGAGAGCTCGTCCTGGTGAAGAGGCAGCTGGAGGAAAGTCAAGGTACATAATACCTTGCTTGTGTACTTATGAAGGATAAATGGTTTCTGTTGATAAAAGTGTCATGAACTTTTATAGGGGCCACGACTGAAGTGGCGGTTCTTAAGAAGGCGATGGCCAAGGCTGAAGACAAAGCGGCCAAGGAACACGCCATGTGCGAGAAGCAAGAGGCCCGGGTCAATGAGGTCTAGCAAGAGCTCCAGGATTTCGTCCAGAAGTACGAGTCCTTGGAGCGTGAGTCTAAGACTCAACAGTCCGAGCTTGCCAAGGCCCTCCAGAGCGCACAACATGCCAGAGCCGAAGCCCAGAGGGCCCTCCTGGAGATCCAGGCGGCCAAGAAGATTGTGGCGGGTAAGGCATTTGTTATGCAAAGCAAGCATGTGAAGGAGACATTCTTTTTACTTACTCGAATTTGGAGTTCTCTAGGAGCGTTTGTGAATCTGCCGCGCAGCATATCAGATGCCGCAGAGTTCTACCGAGTCGAAGAAGGGAGGTCAACGGAGAAGTTGTTCTCGTCTCAATATCTTGGGACAGAACATCCGATGCCCTTGAGCTACCAGCTGAAGCAACTGGTCGAGCTGCACAGGGCAGCCGAACTGGCCATGAAGGACCTCATAGTCTGGCTAGGGCACTTGAAGTCATAAAGTGGTCGGTTTGCATTGAAGGTGCGCGGATGGCCTTTGCCAGTCCAAAGATGCATTGGGCGAAGATGGACACAACGGCGCTGATGACCGAGGGGCCTCCAAAGGACAAGGAGCACCGCTGACCCGAAAAATATTATGACAGTGTCCTGAAGGGCTCCCGCCTTGTGGCGGAGCAATGTACAAAGGATGTAATCTTTGAATTAATGCATTCATCTTATCCTGTAATATGAAACAAGTTCATTTGCGCAATATAATGGTTGTTGATTTAAAAATTTACCTCATGTGCGACCATTTATAAAATCTGAGAGTTGGCTTGTCGTCGGCTTCTGTCACATGTAACTAGTACAGGGGTGTTTGGGATAAATCTAAACACTCTTTATCCAAGTTTTTAGTCCTTTAAGGAGGTGTCTAGTGAAACGAACAAGGCAATCAGACTATACAGCTTTATCACCCTCACTTAGCCATAGAAGTTCTATAATTTTAAATTTTGGCGCAGCCCCTGGTATTCGAAAGGCTGAACTTGGGGCGCTATACACTTCTAAATCAGACAAAGAGTGATTCCTCGGATAAAGCGGAAAAAATCTTTAACGATTTGAAACCTCTCGAACAACGACCAGCTCTCGCCGCATCATGACAGTCAGTTTTCGGCTTTCTCTACTGAGGTCCTCGTCCGGAAGAATCGGGACACAATCGCAGTAGTTCTCCCTTTGCTACCCTAGCCGATATAGCGGAATGTAGGGTAGCAAGCACAGGAGCCGGGCAACCCAACTATTGACCCAAGACATGATTTGGAGCTGATGCATATAACGCTATAAGTTCGGGGTGCCGCACTGTTAAAATTGTTCGGACTTTCTTGCCGTGTTATGGGGTACACTGAAGCCCTGGCAAACTAAACGTACCAGAATGTAAGGGTGCGATTTGTAATAAATAAACAGTCAAGGAAAAAAATGAAATAATAAGCTGACGCTGCAAATTATTTTCCATTGTTATTTGAGTAATACGTCAAGGCGTATGTATACAAGTAGTTTGATAAGCAAATAGGGCTATTTGACATGCCCTAACCAAGAGCAAGCTGCGTGTGGGTATGTAAAACAGGTATAGCGATCATTAGCAGAGACCACCTGGGGATTCCCTTATACGTCAAAGCTCCTTGCTTCCATGGTGTATCCATCCCGTGATGGGTCCGATGATCAGGTTATCGGAAGAGCCTCAAGAAGAGAGGAACCTGAAAGAAAGAAAAAGGTGAAGGTATGCGGATCCGGGGCGGTTGAGCCGAATTGTGGACCGCGGTCTAGTTGTGCCTCTGTCTATGCCCATGGTATTTTAAGTGCGTAATTATGTACGCACGGCACGAATTGCTCCGCTTTATTGGGACTAGGACGAAGGCCGAATTGCTAGGTGAGCTCTGGACGGGCCAGACGATCCTGTTGCAGAGTAGTTCAGACTCACTTGACGGTGTCCGGGGGCTTTATTGCCAAATTGAAGGTCTGCCTAAGGAGGCTGCTCTGTACTTCTGCTACAAGGGCTGCGGTGTGCTCCTCCATACGGAGGGGGCGCTCTGTATTTCCATTGACTGTTATAACACCGCGAGGTCCGGGCATCTTGAGCTTGAGGTAGGCATAGTGTGGCACCGCATTGAATCGAGTGAATGCGGTTCGTCCAAGCAGTGTGTGATAACCACTGCGGAAGGGGACGATATCAAAGATTAACTCCTCGCTTTGGAAGTTGTCCGGGGATCTGAAGACCACTTCCAGTGTGATTGAACCTGTACAACAGGCCTCTACACCTGGTATGACACCTTTGAAGGTGGTTTTGGTGGGTTTGATCCTTGAGGTATCGATGCCCATTTTGCGCACTATATCCTGATAAAGCAGGTTCAGGCTGGTGCCACCGTCCATGAGGACTCGTGTGAGGTGGATTCCATCAATAATAGGGTCAAGGACCAGTGCGGCTGAGTTACCATGACGAATACTGGTCTGATGGTCCCTGCGATCAAAGGTGATCAGACAGGAAGACCATGGGTTGAACTTTGGGGCGACTGGCTCCATCGCGTAGACGTCCCTTAGTGCGCGCTTCTGCTCCCGCTTGGGAATATGGGTGGCTTATATCATAGTTACCGTTTTGACTTGGGGGGTGGATATCTTCTGCCCCCTGTGTTCGGTGGCCAGGGCTCCTCGCCGTCATCACTATGCAACCCCTTTTCCTTGTTTTCGGCATTTAGTTTGCCGGTCTGTTTAAATACCCAACATTCTCTGTTGGTGTGGTTGGCTGTGTTATCGGGAGTGTCGTGGATTTGACATGGACGATCGAGTATGCGGTCCAGACAGGACGGGCCCGGATTGTTTCTCTTAAATGGCTTTTTCCGTTGACCGGACTTGCAGCCACTGAATCTGGCATTGACGGCCGTGTCTTTGGTGTTATCGCCATTATTGCGACGCCTGTGTCTGTTGCGTCGGGGCTTGCCGTTGCTATCTCTGGTGTCTGATGTGCCAGGATTTCTTGATGTGCTATTGCTACGAGCCAACCAGCTATCCTCGCCCTCACAAAAGTGGATCATGAGTGTCGTAAGGGCTGCCATGGACTTCGACTTCTCTTGGTCAAGGTGTCGGGCGAGCTAGTCGTCACGGATGTTATGCTTAAAGGCCGCTAGGCCTTCGGCATCTGGCAGTCGATGATTTGGTTCTTTTAGTTAAGAACCGAGTCCTGAATTTTCTGGCTGACTCTCCAGGCTGTTGAGTTATGTGACTTAAGTCATCAGCGTCCGGTGGTCGCACGTAAGTTCCCTCGAAGTTGTCAAGGAATGTGTCTTCCAGTTTCTCCCAACTTCCAATGGAGGTTCTCGGCAGACTATTCAGCCAATGCCGAGCTGATCCCTTGAGTTTTAGTGGGAGGTACTTGATGGCATGGAGATCATCGCCGCAGGCCATGTGAATGTGGAGAAGGAAATCTTCAATCGATACCGAGGGGTCTGTTGTCCCATCATATGGTTCGATATTTACGGGTTTAAACCCTTCTGGGAATTCATGCTCCATTACTTGGTCAGTGAAGCATAGGGGGTGTGCAGCGCCTCTATGCCGGGGTACATCGCGACGCAGTTCGGATGAATCTGGTCTGGTGTATTGGGCCCAGACGGATTTGTATTTAGTATATCCGGCATGGCGGTCATCTCACGTGTTGGGGCGCGCCCCCGCGATCCGTAGATCGATCTTGACTGTCCTTCTTTGTTTTCCAATTCATCTCACAGGTCATGCATGTAGCCACGGGCCTTCATGTTTCTATTTGTTCGGTGACGGGGTGCGGGCTGGTGTTCGGATTGATATGCCGCTTTGTCTCGGCCATGAGGTGGTCAGTCAGCCGCATCCTGTGCTGGTAGTATAGGCTCTAGTACCTCGTCCTCGAATTGAGGTAACAACCCGCGCCTCAGGTAACTTTTGATTGGGCGCTCGAGTCCATATTCCTCGACCGCCAGGACCTCAGTCCGTCTATCAGTAAGTAGATCTTGATCAGCTTGAAGCTGCTGCTGTTTTTTCTTCAGGCTCTTTGCAGTGGCTATAAGCCGGCGCTTGAAGAGCTCCTGCTCGACGGGATCCTTAGGCACGGTAAATTCTTCGTCGCCGAGGCTCACCTTGTCTTCGGAGAGGGGCATGTAATTGTCATCCTCCGAGTCTTCATTCGTTGCCTGTTCACCGGGGCTAGCTTGCCCGTCGTCCAGTCCGGCCTGTTCGAAGCCTGGCTGGGCAGGATTGTTTTCATTTTCGGCATCATCCGGAGTGTTATTGTCTCTTTTGCCGGTATCGCTATTTCTACCCTGGTGTGGTTTAGAGTGGCGCCGCTGACATCGCCGCTTCGGCTGTTTCTCAGGAGGATTATCCTCCGTTGCATCCTTTTGATCGTCGCCATTGTTTTCTTTGGGTGTGTCCACCATGTATATGTCATATGATGAGGTGGTTGTCCAGCGCCCTGTGGTCGGTGGTTCCTGTTCTTCTCCAGCATGGTCGTCCATACCGTCGATGTCTTCGGGGTCAAAATCAAGCATGTCGGTTAAGTCGTCGACAATGGCTATTAACTAGGTGGTGAGTGGGTAACGAATTCCTTCGTCGTCCGCGTCCCGTTCAAGCCAGACATAGTTCGACCAAGAGTCTCCTGACAAGGAGAGATTTTAATGAGTTTAGCACATCGCCCAAGGGCGAGTGCTGAAAGATGTCCGCGGAGCCGAACTCCAAGATCGGTGCCCAGTTAGATCCGATGGGCGCAGATACGTGCGGCTCGAAGCCTATGGCCAGAAACGAGTCCGAGGGTCCGATGACACAGACCTCATTGGAAGTGAAATCTGTTTTCGGCTCTATCGCCGTTGAGTGTGCGGCTTCTGTGGCAGGGTCCATCCTCCCGTCCTCGGATGGCACGATCTACACTGGATCTAAAGCCAGGGCAGCTGCAGGTGCGATCTCCTGAACATCGTCCGATGGCAGATCTAGGTCATGCTCATCGTGGTTGTAGGGTGTACCTTCATGGGCTCGAATCCGACGAAGATCGAGTCTCCGCGGATGTCGCCAGGGTAGTTCAGGATTCCAAACCTGACCTAATGGCCAAAGGCGTAGCTATCGATCTGCGCCAGATGGCCAAGCGAGTTGGCCCGTAGTGCGAAGCCGCCGAATACGAAGATCTGTCCGGGGAGGAAAACCTCACTCTGGACCGCGGCGTTGTAGATGATTTAAGGAGCCATCAAGCCTTATGGTGACGACACAGTGGAACTCTCAATGAAAGCACCAATGTCGGTGTCCAAACCGGCGGGGTGTCAAAACCGGCAGATCTCGGGTAGGGGGTCCCAAACTATACTTCTAAGGCTAATGGTAACATGAGGCGGGAGACACGATGTTTACCCAGGTTTAGGACCTTTCTATGGAGGTAATACCCTACTTCCTGCTTGATTGATCTTGATGATATGAGTATTACAAGAGTTGATCTACCACGAGATCGTAGAGGCTAAATCCTAGAAGCTAGCCAATAATTCTGATTGTCCTCGTCCTACGGACTAAACCCTCTGGTTTATATAGACACCGGAGGGGGCTAGGGTTAGACAGAGTCGGTTACAGAGAAGGGAATCTACATATCCGAATTGACAAGCTTGCCTTCCACGCAAAGGACAGTCCCACCCGGACACGGGACGAGGTCTTCAATATTGTATCTTCATAGTCCATCATTCCGGCATAAGCATATAGTCCGGGTGTCCGAGGACCCCTAATCCAGGACTCCCTCACCCGGCAAGGATGATGTCGTCGGGGCGGGGCTTGAGCTTGTCTTCGACAGCCATGGAATCCTTGAGAGAATCTATATCCATATCTATATCTATCTATATCTATATCTATATCTATATCTATATATCTATCTATACTTATACTAATTACAGACTCCCAAGAAATTACCATATTAATTAGGAAATTAGAGCCGTTCATCTGGTGGGACCAAGTTATAACGGTATAGATTAACCCGTATAATTTTCACGTTAATCAAAAATTATGAGCAGTTTATTATGATGCAGATTAACACATATGATTCTCATAGAAGCTTTCTCCAAAAGCAGTTAAAAAAGAATACCTTATCCGTTAGATGCCACAAGAGATAAAAAAGAAGCTCTCCTCCCGTAGATGCCAAAGAGATTGGATCCTAATTTTATTCCTTCTTCTACTCCACGGTACCTACCTTTCTATTTTATCTCTCTCTATCTCTCTACTCCCATGTAAAATATTCGAACATTCCTTCCACTCTCCAATCTCTCTTCACGTGATAAACAAAGCCATCTTTCCAGCATCCCTTCCTAACGATGCCATCCCTCTCTCTCCCCATGGAAAGAAAATCCAAGATTCTACCGTCCCTTCCTATCTATTCTTTCTCTCTGACCCCATGGAAATTATTCCACCGTCTCTTCTTATCATTCCCATTGAAAAGAAGGTCATTGCCTCTCTCAGACTATTACAAGCAAAACGTTGGGGCATCCATCTGGCATGCTCGAGGGGTTTACCATCTCAAATTTGTTTTCCTCATGTAGATCAGGTTTATTTCTTACTCTATTTTTCTGCTGATTTTTTCCCTTGCAGGTTTGCCATTCTATCTTTTATTTTGGATCGAAGTTCATTTTTTTGTGGTATCCGTTGATCATGAGATGATCAAATCAGTACCTACAAACAACAGCGAACCTAAAATCTTGGACAATATCCAGTTTCTGATTGAGATGCTGCCCACCAGGCTACCCTTCAGATCTTCGGTTGTTCGTGACAAGCAGATCAATCCATCTAGCGAAGGTTTATGGCGGCAGCCATGTAGATATATCCTGCAGTTGGCGGAATTCTGCATGGTCCAGCTATTGGAGCAGCTCACCCAATTTTCTTGCCAAGAAAAATTATAGAAGATTGATTCCTATAACGGACTTTCATGGGTGCGGTCATGTCGCTATTGCAGACAGAGAACGTGCACACGCTGAAGCCCCAGCAACACACGGACACACTCTTGGTTCTAAACAGTTTGTTTTTTCTTATTTATTGCTTCATATATTGAATTGCTGAGTTGCATCTACACATCTCTGATTCCCCATCATGTATCAAAACGATTGTGTACCCCAAATTAAGTGTATCAAACTTCAGTTATGTGCGGCTCACGAGTCATCTACCTCTCCAGTTTTGTCGATCTCAAGAAAAACATATCAAACTGATCAAGGTTGAAAAAACTATCATTTAATTTACGTAGTTTTAATCTAGAAATAACATTACGGATCTCTTTTTTTTTTACATAAGAAACACCACCAATCTATTTTGAGTTTTCTCCTTCACCGCTCTTACGACTAGAGGCAGTTGCATCGGCTTCCTAAGCCATGCTGCCCTATGTCAAGTGTACAACAACCAAACAACAACAATGTGCCCAGAATCAACGAAAGTATTTATAAGTATTTTATATACTAGCCCATGCGAATGCACGGGTTGACGACTAGTTATTCAGCAGTTGTTGTAGAGGACGAGTGGCGTGACCCATCATTCTCTTGTTGGAAGTGTTTCTACGAGATTTTCGGTGTGGATTTTGGATAATATGAATTAAGATGGGGGGTTTTCTGAACTCTCTATAGTCTCAGATGAAGGTGTGCCATGGCTGAGAGGTTGAGATGTGTGCTTCTTTATCCAAGTTTCTTTGTTACTAAATATATAGAGGTGACCGAAAATGGCGTTTTGGCACCTAGGAGCATATGCTCCTGTTTTTCAAAATGTGTTTTAAACATATTTTGAAATGTCACAAATTTTTTGCCAAAATGTCTTGAGCATACGTCTCGACATTCCACGTATTCACAAAGTCGTTTTGTGAAAAAAAGGATGGTTTTTGTGTTGCGTGTGAAAAAGATAAAATTTGGTGTCAAAAAGGACTTTTCACAAGACATTTTTTTGTTTTTTTGACACAAAACAAAAAAAATGTCGGTTTTCCGTGAAACATGGCGTGCCCACATAGATGCAGCGTGTGTTGCGAGATCTGCCTTACAATAATGTCTCCCCGACAGCTCATACCAACCACGTGATCACATTGGGTACCATAGCGCCAGTGCCAAATCATTCAGCTGGCCATGAGATAATGGATCTGGCAAGCCTGCGCCTCTCGCGCCGAAAGTGGTTGCCAAATTTGTCGACATCAATATAAATTCTTGCCATGCGCGCATGTGTGCGTTTGCTGTAGCAAGCCTAGCGACGAATTATACCCCTGTGATGTAAGGTCACTCGTGATAGAGCCTTGGCGTTAAGGCCATGCTCTCCATCAGCGGCCTTGTCGGGAGCTACAACCACTCGTTTTGTATACTCCTTCGTTTTAAAATAAGTATTTCTGATTTAGTACAACTAGCAAAGTGGCCCGCTCTTCGCGCGGGCTAGTACTTAATATAGTTTGGCTGAAATAAGTTCATATTCACCAGATTTTTTGGTTGGACGTGAGGTGGTGATTTTAAGGATATAAGAGTTACCCCTTTAATATTTGGGTGAGATATCTGGAGGCCATGTTATTGCTGAAGTTTTTTAGTGCTACGCCCTCAAATTCATGGGATTTCCTAATGCAACTGCAGTGATCTGCACATGGTGGGGGCTAGCTTTACAATGCCGTTGAGGCATATTAAAGTTTCCTATTTTTAGTATATAATGTTTCCTCGAGAAAGTATCCTAGGCATCAAATTTGATTCAATATGGGTGATATTGTAACAATCATTTTTTTCTGTTAATATGCCCATGAAGTGTATGTTAGCATGGATTCATATTTATAAAAGTTTACATCACCAAATATTACACAATTTATGCTAAAATGTGTCTATGCACTATACTTTTTCCCTAGACGATGTACATTAATTAGTGTTTTTTTAATAATTCATAGTTGATGCTTTTAGCACAATTTATAGTTGATAATTTGTGCTTTTTGTAGTAAAATAATGTTTTCGTACTTGAATGCTTAATTAGGGTTTTAGTCCAACAGGCTCACATAGATGCACACAACATTCATGAATCTCTAGGACTCCACAGTCGACACGTTCACACAGAGGCAGGCCTTGCCCGATCCCCTTCGTATCATTTCTCCTTTCCTTCCTTTCTGTGTTGAC
>NC_041385.1:782294353-782301996 GCF_002162155.2 Triticum dicoccoides | reverse complement strand
TCCAGCTACTCATAGAGAAAAGACAACCTCTTTTTCTCCGTTGACTGCCTGATTAATGCCGCCGGCTGATGTCCATCTACGCAAAGAGCAAC
The DNA here is from genome assembly GCF_002162155.2 of Triticum dicoccoides. Taxonomy (NCBI): domain Eukaryota; kingdom Viridiplantae; phylum Streptophyta; class Magnoliopsida; order Poales; family Poaceae; genus Triticum; species Triticum dicoccoides. The sequence goes on along the minus strand of NC_041385.1, from coordinate 782,301,904 downwards.
ATCAGTGTTATTGTTGAGTCATTGTGGGAATGTATCTCATGTCTCGTAGCCATATTGGATCCGGACTGAGTTCATCATCCATAAGACACATCCATATTATTGAAAATCACGGTCGGCCGACACGTCGTCTTCGTCCTCCATAGCGGTTGCCATCTTCCGCTTGCAGGTCCAACATTTTTCCCTTTCCTGTTCATGTCATATTTCCCCCTTCTTCTTATCCTTTTCCTATGTTTGTATTGTTGAACAGATGTAACTAAGGTAGTGTAAATATTAATGTCACTACGCCTATCCACTTTATTGGTCCTTGTGACGGCATTCACAGTTGGCCCCCATACCCCTATTCATATTCAGGCTCTAAACTATGTAATGAGCCTCAAATATCAGATAATATTGAGCATCGATGTTAGGTATGAATGAGCTGTTCCATCAAATGCCGATGCACGTTTCCATTACTTATGCATATCAATAAACCATATCCATCCTGCCATGTCATGTTAGCATTGATATGTTAGTTATTATCTTGAAGATAGTTTGTAGTTACAAATTTTTCATGTACTTATTCTCGTCTAATAAATGGTCAATAGCAACATCTTTGTTGAAGAAGAACTATAATAAAAGTGTTTTTCTGTGCCTTTAAAATATCTATTTATATATTATTACCCTTGCTCCACCCCTTTATTGCGACTCTTGAGAATGCTACGTATAGTTCTCCATATGCAAACACATGTTTACGCAGAGACAGGTCTAATTTTTTGGTCTGCGGGTCACATCCCCCTAATTTATTTTTGTCACCGTACTATTGAACTAATAAACTAATGAAGGAAGTGTTGTTAGTGACTAACCTTCCAGTTCATGTTTTTGTACCACCATGTATGATGGCTGCTCTTGATCTTCGATCGATTGAATTATGGCCAAGTTACAAAATGATGGTAGTAAGTCATGAAGATGAAACACAAAAGCGTACTGTTATATTCTTTATGCGCCCTCCACTTTTTTCTGGTCTTGGGACCGGCATTGGCAGTGTTAGGCCCCCTTACACCATTAATTTTGAACAAACTCCCAGAGACTGATTAAGCTTTTTTTATGGACAAGGTATAGTAGTAGGTTTTTACGTGAGATTTGGTATATATTAATTTTTCTCTTTTGTTTTGGGACAGCCGCTACGTGAAATCAGGGACACAGGGGACGATCGCTACATGTGTTTTTGTTTTCTGAGGGACTGCTGCTGCGATCTTTATTCTATGAACCATAAAGGAAGGTGAGATCCGTTAGTAGTTTTTTTGTACAGGAAATGCAGCTAAAAAAAGATACATAAGCTATTGTAGCTTTTTTAAGGGAAAAATATAGTAGTAGCTTTTTTGTACGTGACAAGTCGTAGCTTTTTTTTAGAATCGTTTTTTGTTTTTTTAAGGGACATGAGATCTAAACATGAGATGTGGTAGTTTTTTCTTTTTTCTTTTATAGGACGTGAGATCTAGTAGTTTTTTTCTTTCAACCAAATGTTTCTAATTATTGTTGTAATTTCCAGCTTATTTATCTAAGATATGTACATAGGTGAGATCTTCTATTTTTTCTTTTAGTTTTATTTAAAGAGACATGCAGATAGATATAAGGTATGTACTTTTTTATTGAATTGCACGTAATCTCTATGTTAGGATGAAGCGGCACATACATGCAACACTAGTGGTACACTAGTAGAAAATAGGGCTTTGGTTGGGGCCTGGCCAGCCCATTCCTCCCGGTTCTTCACGAACCGGGACCCATGGGGGCCATTAGTGCCGGTTCATGAGCAAAGGGGGCATTGGTCCCGGTTCGTGTGGTCCACGCTCCTGGCCCACAACCATTGGTCCCGGTTCGGGGCTTGAACCGGGACAGAGTGCCGGGCTTTAGTCTCGGTTTTTACCATGAACTGGGACAAATGAGTTGCCTATATATACCCCATCGCCACAGCAGAGCACTCCACAGTGCTCTGTTTTTTCTGGCCGGCGAGGGGAGGGCATTTGGGTGCTCTAGCTCACCTCCTATGCACATGAGGTGTTCGATGAAATGTCTGAGCCACACTAGTTAATCTTTCTCCTCTCGAAACTCGACCTCCAAGCTCCATTTTCCCCGAGATTTGTCTAGGTTTAGCGGTCCGTCACGTCCCGTCCCCGTCTTCACCGTCGTCGATCGCCCGCGCCGATCTCGTCGCTGGCACCACCGTGGTGAGCCTCTTGTTCTTTTCTTCTTTCTGAAAGAAAAAAATTCCTACTTCAGATAGATACTTGTCTAATTTTCTTACTTTTATTATTCCTTGTTATTATATAGTGCGATGGTTTTGGTATCCGCCCCCGTCGGCCCTCGTCCTGTCTATGATTCAGATGTGGTATATATTATCTTTTGATAACTATTTGGTTCATTTATTGTTTATGACAATTATGCCGACCAACATGACATAGATTTTATTTATCTAGGAGGTTGTTGAACCAGAAATTCCAACCGACCCTATTGTCGAGAGGTTAAATTTAGTTGAAGAAGAAAATAATTTGTTGAAGGAAAAAATAGAAAAATTGAGGAGGAGAAGATGATATTGGAGTTGCATGTTGCGGATGTCGTCGATGATCACAAGATCAAGATGGATGCAATGCGCTTGAAGATTAGAAAGATTAGAAAATATGCCATTCATACCGAGGCTTGGTATCATTATGCCGTTAGATCAGTTGTTACATTGGTTGCGATTATGATCGCATTTGTTTTCGCATTGAAATGTTTTACATAGTTTCAGTGTATGGTTTAATTAATTTAGATGCTCTGCAGAGCTTTATGTTGTTAGATGAGAAATATGTATGTACTTTGGTTTTAATGTGATGATGAACTTCTATTAGTTTGGTCACTTAATTATCTATTCGTGATGTTCTGTAATGATTTTTGACACACTTAATTATATATAATGCACGTAGATGAACCGGCAATGGATGTACGGTTCAAGACACACCTCCGAGTACATTAAGGGCGTGCATGATTTTCTCGAAGTGGCTGAGGCAAACAAGCAGAATGGTTTTATGTGTTGTCCATGCCCTATATGTGGGAATACGAAGTCTTACTCTGACCGGAAAATCCTCCACACCCAACTTCTTTACAAGGGTTTCATGCCACACTATAATGTTTGGACGAGGCACGGAAAAATAGGGGTTATGATGGAAGACGGCGAAGAAGAAGAGTACGATGACAACTATGTGCCCCCTGAATACGGTGATGGTACTGAACATCAAGAGGAACCAGACGATGTGCACGATGATGCTGCAACGGGCTAAGCTGCTGAAGATCAAGAGGAACCAGACGATATGCCCGATGATGATGATCTCGGCCGAGTCATTGTCGATGCAAGGACGCAATGCGAAAGTCAAAAGGAGAAGCTGATGTTCGATCGCATGTTAGAGGACCACAAAAAAGGGTTGTACCCCAATTGCGAAGATGGCAACACAAAGCTCGGTACCGTACTGGAATTGCTGCAGTGGAAGGCAGAGAATGCTGTGCCTGACAAAGGATTTGAGAAGCTACTGAAAATATTGAAGAAGAAGCTTCCAAAGGATAACGAATTGCCCGACAGTACATACGCATCAAAGAAGGTCGTATGCCCTCTAGGGTTGGAGGTGCAGAAGATACATGCATGCCTAATGACTGCATCCTCTTCTGTGGTGCATACAAGGATCTGAACGCTTGCCCGGTATACGGTGCATTACGGTATAAGATCAGACGAGATGACCCTGGTGATGTTGATGGCGAGCCCCCCAGGAAGAGGGTTCCTGCGAAGGTGATCTGGTATGCTCCTATAATACCACGGTTGAAATGTCTTTTCAGAAACAGAGAGCATGCCAAGTTGATGTGATGGCACAGTGAGGACCGTAAGAAAGACAGGAAGTTGAGAGCACCCGCTGACGGGTCGCAGTGGACAAAAATCGAGAGAAAGTACTGGGATGAGTTTGCAAGTGAGCCAAGGAATGTATGGTTTGCTTTAAGCGCGGATGGCATTAATCCTTTCGGGGAGCAGAGCAGCAATCACAGCACCTGGCCCGTGACTGTATGTATGTATAACCTTCCTCCTTGGATGTGCATGAAGCGGAAGTTCATTATGATGTCAGTTCTCATCCAAGGCCCTAAGCAACCCGGCAACGACATTGATGTGTACCTAAGGCCATTAGTTGAAGAACTTTTACAGCTGTGGAATGGAAACGGTGTACGTACGTGGGATGAGCACAAACAGGAGGAATTTAACCTAAAGGCGTTGCTGTTCGTGACCATCAACGATTGGCCCGCTCTCAGTAACCTTTTAGGACAGACAAACAAGGGATACCACGCATGCACGCACTGTTTACTTGACACCGATAGTATATACCTGGCAAGCTGCAGGAAGAATGTGTACCTGGGCCATCGCCGATTTTTTCTGACCAACCATCAATGTCGAAAGAAAGGCAAGCATTTCAAAGGCGAGGTAGATCACCGGAAGAAGCCCTCCATGCGTACCGGTGATCACGTACTTGCTATGGTCAATGATTTACACGTAATTTTTGGAAAGGGTCCCGGCGCACTAGCTGTTCCGAGTGACGTTGGGGGACACGCACCCATGTGGAAGAAGAAATCTATATTTTGGGACCTACCCTACTGGAAAGACCTAGAGGTCCGCTCTTCGATCGACGTGATGCACGTGACGAAGAACCTTTGCGTGAATCTGCTAGGCTTCTTGGGCGTTTATGGGAAGACAAAAGATACAGCTGAGGCACGGGAGAACCTACAACGTTTGCACGAAAAAGACGGCATGCCTCCAAAGCAGTATGAAGGTCCTGCCAGCTATGCCCTTACCAAAGAAGAGAAGGAAATCTTCTTTGAATGCCTGCTTAGTATGAAGGTCCCGACTGGCTTCTCGTCTAATATAAAAGTAATAATAAATATGGCAGAGAAAAGGTTTCAGAACCTAAAGTCTCATGACTGCCACGTGATTATGACGCAACTGCTTCCGGTTGCATTGAGGGGGCTTCTACCGAAAAATGTCCGATTAGCCATTGTGAAGCTATGTGCATTCCTCAATGCAATCTCTCAGAAGGTGATCGATCCAGAAATCATACCAAGGCTAAGGAGTGATGTGGTGCAATGTCTTGTCAGTTTCGAGCTGGTGTTCCCACCATCCTTCTTCAATATCATGACGCACGTCCTAGTTCATCTAGTTGACGAGATTGTCATTCTGGGCCCCGTATTTCAACACAATATGTACCCCTTTGTGAGGTTTATGGGAGTCCTAAAGAAATATGTCCGTAACCGCGCTAGGCCAGAAGGAAGCATCTCCATGAGCCATCAAACAGAGGATGTCATAGGGTTTTGTGTTGACTTCATTCCTGGCCTTAAGAAGATAGGTCTCCCTAAATCGCGGTATGAGGGGAGACTGACTGGAAAAGGCACGCTTGGAAGGGACTCAATAATATGCAGGGACGGATATTGTTGGTCTCAAGCACACTACACAGTTCTACAGAACTCTACCTTGGTGACCCCGTATGTTGATGAACACAAGAACAGTCTGCGCTCCAAACACCCGGAGCAGTGCGACGACCTGATTACATGTGAACACATCAGGACTTTCAGCAGTTGGTTGGAAGCACGTATCAGAGGTGACAACACTGTTTGTGATGAGCTGTACTTGTTGTCCAGGGGACCATCTTTGACTGTATTGATTTGGAAAGGATACGAGATAAACGGGAATACATTTTACACGATTGACCAAGATCAAAAGAGCACCAACCAAAACAGCGGTGTCCGCTTTGATGCAAAAACCGAGAGGGGAAAGGACACATATTATGGTTACATAGTGGACATATGGGAACTTGACTATGGAGTAGATTTTAAGGTCCCTTTGTTTAAGTGCAAATGGGTCAATCTGTTAGGAGGCGGGGTACAGGTAGACCCACAGTACGGAATGACAACAGTGAATCTGAAAAATCTTGGGTACACTGACGAACCGTTCGTCCTAGCCAATGATGTGGCACAAGTTATCTATGTGACAGACCGAGAAAGAGAAAAGATAAGGAAGCGAATACATCATACGATGAGCCAAAGTGCCACATAGTTCTTTCAGTAAAAAGGGACATCGTGGGAGTGGAGGACAAGACAGACATGTCTAAAGATTATGAAAAGTTTCATGAAATTCCTCCCTTCAAAGTCAAGGCTGACCCCAGCATCCTGATAAACGATGAAGATTATCCATGGTTACGGCGCAATAAGAAAATGACACAAGCGAAGAAAAAGTGAAGACTTTCTCCCACAACTATTATGATGATACCATGCCAACTTTGTAACTGACGAGTATGATACCATTGTCCGTTTTGTACATGCACATGCTATGTGGGTCAATTTATGATACCATGCCAGCTTTCAACTTTTTCAGAGTTCATTTGAAATGCTTTAATATCTTATGGTTCGGCCCTCGTAATAATTAAAAATAGCAACAATAAGTATTTTGTTGTAAGTAGAAACAAAATAAAATAAATAAAGCAAGAAAGAAAACAAAAAAACAAAAAAAGTGTTTTCAAATTTGAAAACTAATGGCACTAACAGAAAGTTTATAATTTTCCTAAAACTAAAAGCAAAAACAATTAAAAAATAAAGCAAAAAACAAAAGAAAATAAATAATGCAGAAAACAAAAGAAAAAAACAACAATAAGTATTTTGTTGTAAGTAGAAACAAAATAAAATAAATAAAGGAAGAAAGAAAACAAAAAAGCAAAAAAAGTGTTTTCAAATTTGAAAAACTAATGGCACTAACAGAAAGTTTATAATTTTCCTAAAACTAAAAGCAAAAACAATTCAAAAATAAAGCAAAGAACAAAAGAAAATAAATAATGCAGAAAACAAAAGAAAAAACTAGAAAAAAATAAATATAGCAATAATAAGTAAAGAAAACAAAAAAACAAAAAAAATGCCTCCTACTGGGCCCCCACGGCCTGAATACGACTAGAAACCCTACTATGGGCCAGGATTCAGGCCCGCAGTAGGCCCAGAAGGCCCATCAGGCAAAGCAATAGCAAGTAGGCCTGAAAGCCTGCGGTGGAGAGGAGCTCGAGAGGGGTGCGGCAGTGGGGCTTATAAACCACTGCGCGCCCCTCTCGACTAGCGAGGTGGGACTAAACTTTGGCCCCGAGGCGGGCAGCACAGAGGCCTTTGGTCCCGGTTGGTGGCACCAACCGGGACTAAAGAGGGGGCATTGGTCCCGGTTGGTGCCACCAACCGGTACCAAAGGCCGCCGCTTCCCGCCCTTTGGGCTGCCGAAAAAGAAGCCTTTGGTCCCGGTTGGTGGCACCAACCGGGACTAAAGGGGGCATTAGTCCCGGTTTGTGCCACGAACCGGGACCAATGCTCTTGCTATATATACAACACTTAGCAGTTTTCGCCAAAATCCATCTGTTTCTTCTCGCCCCGACGCCTTCCTGCTCCTCGTCGCCGTCGCCGTCGCCGCCGCCGAGCCACTGCCCCGACACCATCGCCGCGCCCGCCGCCCCTGCCGGCCCCGACCACGTCGCCGTCGCC
>NC_041385.1:782291967-782293765 GCF_002162155.2 Triticum dicoccoides | reverse complement strand
CGCGCCACCCGTTCCCTGACCCCGTCGCCGTCGCCGCGCGCGCCGCCTGTCGCCGTCGCCCCGACCACACGCCGCCGCCTCGGTCCGGCCGTCGGTGCCCTTTTCCTCTTTTTTTGTGCATTTTAATTATGTATATGTTCTCTGTGTATATATGTATATGTTCTCTTTGTATATATGTTCATATATGCAAAAGTTAGATTTTAGAAAAACTTTATACATGCAAAAGTTTATATCTGCAAAAATTTATACATATATGTAAAGTATATATGTATGTATAGATGTATGTATGTGGATACATGAGGGGGGTCGATATACCCCCTCTCCGATACCATTTTTGTGCATTTTAGGTTAGTGTATATATATGTTGATGTATATATGCAAAAGATAGATTTTTAGAAAAAATACTATTTTTTCTGTTGATGATATATGATGATGTTTTTTTTCATATATATATGCATTTTTTCATATATGTATTATTTTTTTAAGTTGTTAGTAGATATCGATTTTAGGTTAGTGCATTTTATCACTGATTTTAGGTTAGTTGATCAATTTAGTGCATTTTATGTTTGTTGCATTTTAGGATAGTGCATTTTATGTTAGTGGAGAGGAAAAAGTAAAATAAGGAAAATGAAAATAAGTAGAGAAAGAAGGAGAAGAAGAAGGAGAAGATGAGGAGAGGAAGAAGAGAAAGAAGAGGAAAAAAAGAGGAGAAGAAGAAGGAATAGAGGAGCTTCTTCTCCTTTTTTTTCTCCTCTTTTTTTTCTTCTTCTTCTTAATTTTTATCGGGAACGAGGGTGTCGAGGATCGCCGAGGGGTCGAGGGATCGAGAGGGTCGAAGGAAGAAAAGAGGAAGATGGAAGAAAGAAGAAGAAAAAGAATGAGAGGAAAAAGGAAAATAAGAAGATGAAAGAAGAGGAGAGGAAGAATAGGAGAAATAAATAAGAATAGGAAAAAAGAAGAAAAATAAGAGGAGAAGAAGAAAGGAATAGAGGAGAAGAAGAAAAAATAGAAAAAATATTCTATTTTTTCTTCTTCTCCTCTATTCCTTTCTTCTTCTCCTCTTTTTTTTCTTCTTCTTCCTTCTTCCTTCTTCCTCTTTTCTTCCTTTTCCTTAATTATTTTCTTTCCTCGTCGTTGTCGCGTTGTTGTCGATATAACCCCCTCGAGATAACTTCGACATGAGGGGCGGTCGATATAAATACCCCCCCCCCTCGGCCCTCTCGTTCGACCAAAACTCTCGAGGACACCCAAACCCTAGAGAGAAAACGATGTTGGTCTCCTACCCCCTCCCGCCGCGCCCTTACCCAACAAATTAACTCTCTCGAAGCGTTGTTGTGTCGAGGTGACCCCAAACCCTAGAGAAGCCGCGTCGAGGCCACTAACATGATTCCTTATTATGATTAGCTGGCTAGTTCTACATTTGCCATCTGTAGCATATATAAACATGTTGTAAATATTTGCTGAAACTATGGAGCACTGCCGAGATGAAGAATCAGAAGCGATATTGAGGGACATAATCGCAAATGGAAGGGATGAAGTTGCGTCATTTCTCCTCGACACTGTTGGCCAGCTGGAAGAATGGGGTGAAGAAGAGGGCTATGTTCATGATGGCTTCGGCCCATTAATGCCGGTACAAGAACATGACTATGTTCATGATGGCTCCGATGACACAATGGAGGAACAAGAAGGAGACCGTGTTGACTGCTCCGGTGACCGAACGGAGCCCGGCCAGGTATATATATATATATATATATATATATATATATATATATATATATATATATATATATATATATAT
>NC_041385.1:782213946-782291646 GCF_002162155.2 Triticum dicoccoides | reverse complement strand
TATATTAGTTAAGCCCGTGCTGACTAGTTAATTGATGCTTCCATTGTTTTGGTATATGTACACATATTAATTACTCTCGTCTTTCTTCCTTATAATTTCTAGCCCTCCGGATCGAGCACAACTTCGGTAAGGAGACGAGGCCCAAAGAAAAAGTTGAGCTCGGATGAAAAGTTTAAGATCATACAAATCGCGCCCGACGGCGAACCGATTGAACCCATCCGGATGAGGAAGGCATTTTCTGCTCAGTGCGGGGTTCTTGTTAGGGACAAGATCCCGATCAGCATCAAGCAATGGTATAAGCCTAAGGAGGAAGACCCTGAGGTGTCTTATGTCAATGATATGCAGAAAGAAGATCTTTGGACTCAGCTGAAGGCAAATTTCACCCTACCGCCAGAGGAGGATCCGGAGAAGCCAGTTAAAGAGGAATTAATCAAGTCTTGTGCTCTTAAGAAGATGGCAACCCTAATGAGGAGGTGGAGGAAAGAGCTGAACCAGTTTGTAAAAAATAAAAAGACACCAGAATTCATCGGCAAATATGAGAAGATCAAAGATCACTGACCCGCATTTGTGGCCCACAAGACATCGGAAAAGAGTAAGAAGATGTCGGAGACAAACAAGAAAAATGCTGCGAAGAAGACGCTTAACCATCGCACGGGGTCAGGTGGCTACCTGCAAGCCCGGCCTAAGTGGTCCAAGGCTGAGAATGATCTGCTTGAAAAAGGGATCGAACCAGAGACAATGAGATGGCCAGACCGTTGCCGTACTTGGTTCTTCGGGTCTGGCGGAACCTTGGACCCTGTAACATGGTTTTGCCAGTGGACGGACGAGCAACTGGATATACCAGTAAAGAACCTTGGACACTATATCGATGCAGCGCAGCGAGGGACGTTCCTTCCAAACAGGGAGAAGGACGAGCTCACAATGGCCCTTGGGAATCCTGAGCACCCTGGACGGACACGAGGCACGCCAGGCTCCATTCCGTGGAAGGTTGGTTTTCCGGACGCAGGGGGTTACAAAACCCACGAGAGGAGGAAGAAACTGGAGCAGGACCAACTGCAGGCGCTGCTTGGAAGGGTAATGGGGCTAGAGGATCGAGAAGAGGAACGAGAAGCAGCAGATCGCAGCAAACGACCTGCCGAAGCTTCCCCCGAAGCTACCCCGCTATCTCAGCGGAGAAGCAGCGTGGCTTCCACCGAGCTGCTTCAGCCGGAGCATGTCTTGACAGCTCCTGCCAGCTATCCCGTAGATGGTATCACGGAGTCTCAAAATTGCCACATGATGGCGCGATGGATGACTTTGAAGGTCAAGGTGGCTGTTGGCCAAGTTTATCCTAGTGGACCCGGCACAACTTATCACTGCCAGCCGATTCCGAAAGGATATGCTAAGGTGATGGTGGATGAAATAACGGAGGGATTTGAGGACCTCGTGCTTGACCACCCTACCGGTGAAGGGGAGACTAGGCTGGGTTCTACTCTGAAGACTCCATGCCTATGGAAGAAGGAGCTCATCAACCTTCCGAACTGGACGCCTCCGCCGCCTCCTCCTGCTCCGGCGAGTAAGGGCACTCCGCCTTCTCCACCGCCTCCTCCTCCGGCGAGTCAGGGCACTTCCCCTCCTCCACCGCCTCCTTCTCCTGCGAGTGACGATCAGGGCACGCGTGGCGGCACTCCGCCTCCTTTTCCGGCGCATGGCGGCACTCCGCCTCCTTCTCCGCCTGCGCCGGCGCTCCCGAGCAGCCAGCAGCATCCTCCTTCTCCGCCTCGCCAGCAAGGGCGGAAGAGACCCGCCGCCGCCCCGGCTGCTCCGACGCGTCGTACTCCTTGTCCTCCACCTCGTAAGCAAGCACGAAAGAAGACAGACGCCGCAGCCGCTCCGTCTGCTTCGGCGTCTAGCAGCACAACCAGAGGCGGGAGGCAATACAAATACGGTCCATCACCTCTCAAGCCTCTAGAGAAGTTACCGTACGAGAGGTCCGAGGAGGAAAACGATACGATTGTGCAGGCCCACGTGAAGGAGTTCTTTGAAGGGGTGAAAGCAAAGAGACATCCACCTCCGGAGGAGAAGGTAGATCCAGTGAAAGCAAAGCGCACTATCGATGCCTTGAGGAAACCACCAAAGTCTCCACCGAGAACCAACTATGAGCGCATTACTGAACAGACATATCTCCAAGCCCAGCGGTCGGGAACTACTGTCAGTGCTAAAAGGTCAAAAGAATGAGCAAAGGGGAAAAAATTGCCCAGCTCGGCGAACAAGCACATCAATCATGCCCCCCGCTCAATGTGTCTAATGCTCCGGGGACGGTGGCCGGTTATGGCAATATTGACGATTACCTGCCTGATGATGCACTTCCTGATTTCTTGGAGGTGGACGGACACAGATACGAGTACAGGAAGCCTCTCGTCAAAGATGAAAAATCTCTGACAACAATGATGCGAAGATTCCATAATTGGTACATGGAAACCTGCAGAGAGTCTGAGGGTAAGAATGCTTCGTATTTGCATATTAAAGAGGAGCACGATCTCGTTGCAAATGATCTGTTGACTGTTCCATTTGAGGAGTTCTTTGAGTTCTTCAATCAAAAGGCCCTCGATAAATTAATGGTCTTTTGCTACTGCCTGTAAGTACTATTTCTGTCATTAAGTCTCTATATATAGCTCGGCTCTTCCATTGCATGTATTTATAATTAATTATCCTCAATATACTATGCAGATTGAAGATCGTCGAGTGCAAAAAACAAGAAATTTATGATATTGGGTTCATTAACACAAATATCATATTTGTATTTCTGGTTGAAAATAACGTCAAAGAGGCCGAGGACAACTTGCTACGATCGTTGATAAAAAATCAAAACAAAGATACCATACTCTTTCCTTACAACGGCCCGTGAGTGTTACTGTCGTGTGCATATTCGGTTTCCCTTATTACTCAAGCGAGGTTATAGTAATGTAATTGATGAGTTATGCATGCGTGCACAGGTACCACTATATTCTTCTGGAGATTAAGCTTGAGCGTGGACTAGTGACCGTCTTAGACTCGAGACGAAAAGATCCCAAAACCTACGCGGACATGACTGAAATGCTCAGCAAGTAAGTTCAATCGATCATTATCGCACCATATCGGCAACTTTTTGTTCATTTCCTGATATCTCAAGTAATAATAATTATTTTCTTTGTCTTGCAGGGTTTGGAAACAGTTCACCGCAGAAGCTCCGGGACTAGCGAAGGAGCTGCGATATACATACCCGAAAGTAAGTACTACTGGCTAGCTAGTTGCGCGCATCTCCCGTCGATTCTATAGCTATACTTTCATCAATGCCATTTATAATGCTTCATTATCAGTTTGATTGACCTCTATTTCTCGTAAAGTGCTTGTGGCAGGAGGAAGGGAATGATTTCTGTGGATACTACGTGTGCGAGTTCGTCCACACCGCGACTTTGAAAAACAAGCGGGGCTACTCTAAAAGACAATATGAAGTGTGTAAGCAATAATATTCACAATTTCATTTTATTACACCATCATTTCTGTTGAGTTTCATTCATATATATGTATTAATTAACCCCCTTCTTCAAATTAGACATGGCTGATGCGGAATGAACTCCAAGAACCAGATCGCATGAAAGCAATTCAAGAGGAATTGGCGGGATTCTTTCTTGACCACGTCATCAGTAAAGACGGAGAATACCATGTGGAAATTGATTTCAAATGCTAGGGGTTTGTAATTAAGACATCTTATACATATTGTACATGTATGTAGCCGTCGGATACATGATACGAAAACTTGTTGTTCGACCAATCTCTCGGAGAAGGAGAGGTCGATCGATCACTTCTCTCGGTATGCATGACGAACTTCTGTACTGAATTGTTCTCTCGATCACTTATGTATATATAGTATGTAGCGTCCAAGCACGGACATAAGAGAGGACACTTCTCTCTATTAATTAGCTAGCTAACACAATATATGAAACACCTAAATTAACCCCCCAAAACCCCCAACCTCCCCTCCTTTAAAAAAACACAAAAACCACAACAACTGAAATGCTGACGCGTGGATGCCTTTTGGTCCCGGTTGGTGCCACCAACCGGGACCAAAGGCCCCCTGACTGGGCTGGGCGCACAGAGCCACGTGGAGGCACATTGGTCCCGGTTCTTGTTTGAACCGGGACTAATGGGTGGAGGTACTAGTAACGACCCATTGAACCAGGACTAAAGGCCCTTATGAACCGGGACTATTAGGTCTTTTTCTACTAGTGTGTAGCTTCAAATATAAACTATGTAGCATAAAACAAGACCCAACGGTGAGTAGAAAGACAATATTTTGTCATAAGGCATATATATATGCCCAATAATTTTACATGAGGTATAAAAGGAATGGAGAAAACCAGCCCTTTAAAGAAACCTGGCGAAACATCCGACTAATATAAGTGATGTTGTTAGCGAAGTACATGCAAATATAGTCCAAACAATCATGAACTTTAAAATGCCACCAATATGTTGATTGAAGATAAAACTGATGTGCTCTCACTTGATCACGGTTAAGAGTGATTGTTAAAAAAATTAATACACAGTAGATAAATATTTATGATCTGGATAAAGAAAGGGCCAGTGTGACGGTCCAAAACCGTGACGACCACATTTTTGTTTAAAAAACTATTTTACAGGACAAGCGATCCGGCACAAGAAATGTCTTATTTTATAGTGTTCCCAAGTGTCAAAAGTACCAGCGGGATGTGTTAATAGCCATGATTTCCCTTTGACGATTAGCGTCAGCTAAAACACTTTAATTTCATCTAATCCTAAGTGAAATAATTTAATTTAAATATCTCGCGTATTTCATCCAATAGCTGTTATTGTTGGTATGGATCCTCCATACTGTCATATGTAAGGTTCGAGTATTGAATAAAAAGAGTTTAAAAATCAGTATTTGCCAAAAATTGTGAACTTAATATAAATATTTGTACTATTTTCTTCTACAATTTGTGATATACCATTCCTACTTTGATTGAAAAATTAAGTTGGAACATTTGGCTGCTAGGGAAGAACATTGTAATGTTATTATCAGTGAAAAATGTTAGAGAATTAGAGTAAGATGAGAAGACATCAGAGCAATGCGGGTCATGTACGATGTAGCACTAATACAGAAACATAATTGCAATGTGGTAAGCCAGAAGATTTTACCAGTTTTAATAACCTTCACTAATAATTATGTTGACTTAGACTAAACAACATAGAGAACTATAGTAAGATGAGAAGACATCGAAGCATTTCGATCATCTATAATATACTATTAATAGAAAAACATAATTGTGATATGGCAAGTGTCGAGGCAGGGAATTAAATGGACAATAAAGTTTATATAAAGCCATGAATATTACAAATATTTCTAAATACACTAAAAAAATTGTGACAAAGTGTAAAGGAATGAGGCAAAAGAGCATTTGGTCTTTCAACGTGACATGTCCATATGTTTGATACCGACTTAGTAGAAAATTGGAATATACATAGCAATAGATAGAAAATTTAGCCGCGCAAATGCGCGGGTCACCCCGCTAGTTTTATTGAAAGTAGAAACAAAACAAAATAAATAAAGCAAAAAAGAAAACAAAAAAGTAGGAAAAAATAAAAAAATTGCCACCTACTGTGCCACCACGGCCTGAATGCGACTAGAAACCTAACTAGTTGGGCCAGGATTCAGGCCCGCGGAAGGCCCAGCAAGCCCACGGGCAAAGAAGTGTCAGATTACCCATAGGCCTGTAGTTCAGAGGAGTTCGAGAGAGAGGAGGCAGCGGAGCTTATAAACAGGCCATCGCCGCTCTCAACTAGCGAGGTGGGACTAAACTCTCACCACCCCGCTGTGCAAGGTTATTGGTCCCGGTTGGTGGCACCAACCGGTACCAATGCCACCCTTTAGTCCCGGTTGGTGCCACCAACCGGGACCAAAGGCCTCTGCTTCCCGCCATTTGCACTTCTGAAAAGTGACCTTTGGTCCCGGTTGGTGGCACCAACCGGGGCTAAAGGGTGCACTGGTACCGGTTGGTGCCACGAACCAGTACCAATGCCGTCGGTACATAAGAAAACACTTAGCAATTTTGACCAAATCCATCACTTCTTCTCCCCCGACGCCCCTGCTCCTCCTCTCCGTCACCGCCCGACGCCCCTGCTCCACATTGCCATTGCCGCCGCCACCGACGCTGTCAGGCTGCTCGACGTCACCGTCGCCGTCGCCACCGACGCCGTCAGGCTACTCAACATCGTCGTCGCCATCGCTGACGCCCTCTGCCCCGACGACGGGTGTCGGTGTCAAAACCGGCGGATCTCGTGTAGGGGGTCCCGAACTGTGCGTCTAGGCGGATGGGAACAGGAGACAAGGGACACGATGTTTTTACCCAGGTTCAGGCCCTCTCGGTGGAAGTAAAACCCTACTCCTTCTTGATTAATATTGATGGTATGGGTATTACAAGAGTTGATCTCCCGCGAGATCAGAGAGGCTAAACCCTAGAAGCTAGCCTATGGTATGATTGTTGTTCGTCCTATGGACTAAAACTCTTCGGTTTATATAGACACCGGAGAGGGCTAGGGTTACACAGAGTCGGTTACAATGGGACGAGATCTTCATATCGTATCGCCAAGCTTGCTTCCACGCCAAGGAAAGTCCCTATCCGGACACGGGACAAAGTCTTTAATCTTGTATCTTCATAGTCCGGCAGTCCAGCCAAAGGTTATAGTCCGGCCATGCGGACACCCCCTAATCCAGGACTCCCTCAGTAGCCCCTGAACCAGGCTTCAATGACGACGAGTCCGGCACGCAAATTGTCTTCGGCATTGCAAGGCGGGTTCCTCCTCCAAATACTTCATAGAAGATGTTTGAACACAAGGACAGTGTCCGGCTCTGCAAAATAAGTTTCACATGCCACCGTAGAGAGAATAATATTTACACAAATCTAATCTGCTGACGTATTCCGCGGCGTGACATCATGCCACGCCCTGGCCTTTATTCATTTTACCGTTCCACCTAAGCGCGTTTAGCGAGGCGGTTTCCTTGGCACGTCTTGTCGAAGCAGAGATCGTGTCCCCTTATTCCGGGATCCTCATCAATACGGGCGTGGGTAACCCAACCGCGCCTTTTGGTATGACTCTCTAATTGAAAGTGAGTCCCAAACGGTTACGGGGAGGGCTCTTGGTATTCACTTCCTTTATAAAGGGACCAAGGCTTGATTCCCTCTTCCTTCAATTCAATCAAATCCTCCCATCGCTTCGAGTTGCAACACTCAAGGTTTCTAGTTTTAGGCACTTCAGACCTCCGACGATGTCCGGCTCCAACCTTCAAGGCCGATGGGTGCCTTCCTCCGTTACAGAAGAAGACGTGCGAAAGCTGAGAGATGCTAGGTATCTAACCGGCGAAATCTCGCATAGGCTGCCTACTCAAGGGCAGGCCATTCCTTCTACTCAGCCCGGTGAGACGTGGTGTTCACATCTCACTTCCTTCGGGGGTTAGGTTTCCCGATTGATCCCTTTGTGAGGGGGCTGATGTTCTATTATGGGCTGGAATTTCACGACCTAGCTCCGGAGTCCATCCTCCAAATTTCGTTGTTTATCGTAGTGTGCGAAGCCTTCCTCCATGTCACCCCTCACTTTGGATTGTGGCTTAAAACCTTCAAAGTAGAGCCGAAGATGATCGAGGGGCAGCACGCCGAGTGTGGAGGAGCTATCATAAACAAGATAGCCGACGCTCCATGGCCCGAGGGCACTTTCCAAGAAGAGTTCGGCTTATGGCAATGGGACTGGTTTTATATCACAGCCCCCAGGGGCATCACATGGGTGGCCCCGCCTGCTTTTCGCTCTTGTCCCCCGCCACGTCGAGCGTCATGGGTCAATGGAGGGCTTATCTGGGGTCCGTCCAAAGACGTGCCCCTGCTGCAGGGCCGCATTCGAGATCTCCTAGAAAGAGATACTAACCTGACCGTAGTGGCGCAAGTTATGCTGATTCGCCGCATGCTGCCCTGCAAACGTCGCCCCCTTCACCTGTGGGAAGTTAATCCGGAAGGACCGCGAGTCCTCTAACACTTTATGGGCGCAACACCCATTGAGATGTACAAATTGTTCTTCGGACCACAAACTAGGTGTCCGGATTTATCCGAGGACGCAGGTCTGAGCTGCAATTGCCAAGATGTTAAGGTAAGCAGCCCCATATTTGCACACACCATCCGTATTTTCATCGTAAAGCGGCCTTTTGATAGAGCTATCTTTTAAACAGGAATGGATAGCGAAGACAAAGCTTATCAGGTGTCCAGCCCCCCTACCCGAGACCGCGCCAGATCCCGTGTTAACCAGGATGCTGCAGGTTACGTTTTCAGCAGAGGGCGAAGAGGGGAACCACGGAGCTGCCGCCTCCACGAAGGAGACTATCAAGAAGGAAGGAATCGAGGACTCCCCCAACCTGGGAAAGAAAAGGAGTGCCTCTGAAGACCCGGAGGAGATGACCTCGAAATGGGGGAAGAAATCTTTGTCAGAGGATCCGGCGCCGGAGACTGCCCCGGCCGCATTGCGCCTTCACAGGGATCAGCTTTCCTCCGAGCCGTAAGTATAGAGAGGGGTTTCAAAAATTAGTGGCATCCCTGTTTTATTTCTGAGGAAGATAACCGAAATATTACCTTGCTGTTCGGATCTTGACCCTTCTCAGCAGAGCTCGTCGTCAGGGGATCTTCGTCCGGAGATGATAGAGAGCGAAACGCCTCCCCTAGCTGCACCGACTTACGAGGAAGGCGACCCCGAGGTGTCGTCCTGGCGGGTTTCTCTGAGTACGGATCCTGAAAAAGGTCGTCGGGCTAGTCCGGTGCCCTCTGGTGCACGGTCGGAGAGGCTGAGGGATCTGCTTGAGCGTGCATCCATCTCAGAAGAACACCATGTGTTGATGAACATGGTGATAGGAAGGGTTGCATCCGCGGAAAGTGGATTGTATGAGGCCGTCAGGAGTTTACTGACAGGCTTTGAGGTACGTGAAAAGGTGTACCTATTGGTAGAGTCGCATAGAATGCGCCCTATATAAATAGTTGCCCCTGAGACTCTGTGTGTCGTGAAGAGTGATGGCGCACAGAGGATCGAAACCCCAGGTATAAAATGTTACCTTTTTATGAAGGTGGCGAGGTGTTCGGTGGCTATCCAGACTGATGAATCTGCCAAGTTAAAGCGGCAACTGGACGTGGCAGATGCCGACATCGCGCTTGTAAATAAGCGACTAGACGAGGCACAAGGTATACTCCACAGATATCTAATAAGAGGAGTTCGATGCTCGTTTCTTACATTATGTATATGCTTATTGCAGATAGTGTTGCTTCCGTGGAGAATCTTCGGGTGGAACTTGCCCGAGCCAAGGAGCAAGCAAGAAAAAGTGATGCAGCGGCCGTTAAGGCGGCTGAAGAGCTGAAAGCCGAACAGGCTGCTCACTGCCAGAGTAAGAAGGCAATAGCCGAGATGTCTGCAAAATTGAAGGATGCTACCGACCGCTGTGAATTTCTCAAACAAGAAAAAGGGGCGGCTCAGAAGGACCTTGAGAAGATCACTACCAAGGTCAAGGATGCTCGCTCTGCTATGAGAGCTATGAAGGAGGAGCTGCGTCAGGCCGGGGATATCACGGCTGGAAAGCCCTATATGCTGGGATGAAGTTTGGGGGTCCTAAGTATGCTCCGTTGGACCGTTAGTGGAGTGCGGAAAACACTTGTCTGGATGTGGCAGCGAGTGCGGCTGACGCAACCGAACAATTCCGAGGACGAGGCGACCATAATTTGGAAGAACTATTTTGGTCGCAGTTCCACAAGCCAGAGCGCCCACTTTTGGTACCCGACCGTTTGGCCGCCTTTGAGGAGCTGAACAGGTTATCCGGACTCGCCATGAAGTACGTCGCGAGTCGTTTTTGGCCGGGGGAGCCGGAGCCAAAAAGTTACTTTGGATTGGTGCAGCAGTTCCTTGGTTCTGTGCCGCATGTCGATACACTGAAGAGGTCGGTGTGTATAGAGGGTGCACGAATGGCTCTTGCCCGTGTCAAGACATACTGGGCGGATATGCAGGCCAGTGTTGTCGCATCCCAGGATCCGGACGAAGGCCGGGTATCTGCCGAGCACTACCTTGAGGAAATTCTTCCGGGCGCTCGTTTAATAGAAGCGCAGTGCTCGAAGGATGTTTTGTTCGAATAGCGGGTGCTATTGTAAAAGAAATATTTTGATAGAATACAAAAGCTTTTGATACTTGTGCTTGCAAGAATTATAACCCCTCCTGTGCGGCCGTTAATGTATATGTGTATATAACCTGAAAGATGGCAGTCGTTGGCTTCAGCCCCCACGCATATAATGCGGGGGTGTTCGCGAAAAATGCGCCTTTTCACACTTAATACAACGTCTTGGTCCTACAAAGGAGGTGATGGCACGGCGAACGAGGCAAATGGACTATAACGCTTTATCACTTTCAGTTAGCCATAGGAGTTTGACATTGGAGCTACTTAATAGTCCCTGGAGGCATCGCGCTCTCCCGAATCAGGGGCGCGCGTGTGCCTGACCGGGAAGCGGTCCTTCGTTAATGCGGAGGAATTCTAGAGATTCCGAGAGTCATCGAGTGGTTGACCAGTCTCTCGCTATAGCATGACAGTCAGTTTTCGGCTTTCTCTACTGAGGTGCTCGCCTGGCCGAACCGGGGCACAATCGCAGTAGTTCTCCTGGTGCCATGTTAGCCGATATAACGGAACATAAGGCAGCAAAACACAGGAGCCGGGCAAACCCAACATTTGACCAAAGACAGGATTCAGAGCTGATACATATAAGGCCTAACTCGCGACGCCGAACACTCCCTAAGGTATTCGGTCTTTATGAAGACGGGCCGAAACAGAGCCCTTGGTAAGAAAGCCCCTTGTGTCGAGGTACGCGCAAAATTCTGGCGTGGCCACATGCCAAAACGCCAGTCTCCTCCTCGAAAAACCGGGGGATGTTTTCAACAAGATACAGTAAAAAAGGTTTACGCAGGGTCTTAATCTGAAAAGAATCCTTAGAACGGTTCCCTACTGCACATCTGCGCCTGTGTCTCCGTTGTGTCGTATCCTGGACGGGCATAGCACGGTGTTCGTCTGCGAAAAAGAGGAACTTTTGTAAAGAGGCGTGCGAGAAATCTATATTAAAATAAACAGGGTGTAGTTGGAGCAAGAAGGGAGCTGCATTGTCTCCTGGCGTGAACACGCGGAGCACCTTGTAGAGGGTTGTGCGGCTATTACCTCCATGTGCGTTGACACCGGACTCGTCTAGCCATGTCCGGGCTAGATTAGTGTGCGGCTGTCCAGGCGGCCGCACCCTTACCCGTTTTTTGGGGGTCAATTCCCCTGTGATGAGATGATGCCTCGTGGGCCGGGCATTTTAAGTAAAAGGGATGCATAGTGTGGTATTGCGTAGAAGCGGGCGAAAGCTTCACGTCCCAGCAGCGCTTGATAGCGACTTACGAATGGGGCGATGTGGAAGGTTAGCTTTTCGCTTCGGAAGTTGTCGGGTGAGCCAAACTTGACTTCTAATGAAATGGAACCCATAGTATGGGTATCTGGGCCCGGCGTGGCTCCTCGAAAGGAAGTTTTGCCGCGGCGTATTAATGCTGGGTTTACCCCTAGTTTGTGGACTATGTCCTGATATAACAGGTTTAAGTCGCTGCCGCCGTCCATAATAACTCGTGTAAATTGTAGTCCATTAATAACCGGATTCAAGACCAAGGCAGTCCAGCCTACGTTCCAGGCCCCGCTGGAGTAATCCCGATGGTCAAAGGTGATTGGTTGACCAGTGGCGGTGCTCCTCTAGGGCTGGCTGTGTGGCACGTGTCTTTGTAAGCGCCGTTCTGTTTTGCCCTTTTGTCATATGAAGTGAATTCACTATTTTGACTTCTTGCGGGAACTTCTTTTGTTCTCTGGTGTTCTGCTTGTGGGGCGCGTCCTCATCCTCGCTTGGTGCGTCGAGCCCCTTGTGTTCGGCATTGAGTTTGCCAAACTGCTTGAAAACCCAACAATCTCTGTGGGTGTGGTTTGCAGGCCTCCCGGGGGTGCTGTGGATTTGGCATATTTTATCCATGATTTTGTTGAGGTTAGACAGCTCGTCCCTGTCATCCTTGGGCGTCGGCTTTTTCTGATTTTGCCGAGAGCTTTTGAATCCGGCATTGACTGCCATGCTCGTTGGGCTGTTGTCCTTGATTCGGCGATTTCCTTTGTTACGGCGCGGTTTCCCGTTTCCATCTCTGGGTTCGGATGTACTCGGGTCGCTGGTGCTGCTCCTTGCCAACCAGCTGTCCTCTCCTGCGCAAAAGCAGGTCATGAGGCTTGTTAATGCGGCCATTGTTCTTGGCTTTTCTTGGCCGAGTTGTCTGGCAAGCCATTCGTCTTGGACGCTATGTTTGAAAGCTGCTAGGGCCTCAGCGTCCGGACAGTTGACTATCTGATTCTTTTTAGTAAGGAATCTGTTATAGAGTTTCCAGGCTGACTCTCCGGGTTGTTGCGTTATATGACTCAGATCGTCTGCATCCGGAGGTCGGACATAGGTCCCTTGAAAATTTGTCCGGAAAGCTTCCTCAAGCGCTTACCAACTTCCTATGGTATTTTCGGGAAGGCTTTTAAGCCAATGCCGGGCTGGCCCTTTGAGCTTGAGGGGTAAGTATTTGATGGCATGATCGTCATCTCCTCTGGCCATGTGTATGTGGAGGATATAATCCTCTATCCAGACTCCGGGGTCTGTTCTTCTGTCGTATGCTTCTATGTTCACGGGCTTGAATCCCGCTGGAAATTCGTGATCCAGCACCTCATCGGTAAAACATGAGGGATGTGCGGCGCCGCTGTATGCGGGTGTGCCGCGATGTTCGGGTATTTTTTGCATTGTATTGCTCGTTGGAGCTTGCTTTCTTGGGACATAGATGGATCTGCTTGGGCCGGTTGTTTGATGCGAATCCTTAGGGGGATCGCTCGCCGGATTGAGTTCGGCGCCCTCTGCCACTTTGGATCGATCGTTGGGTCGTCTATCCGACCTGATGGCTTCCTTCTGATAGCTCTTTGGGGGCTTTATGGCCTCTTCGTCAAATTCCGGTAGTAGTTTCCGTTTCGGATAGCTCTTTGTGTGACGACTGTTGCCGTACTTGTGTGCAGTATCCAGCACTTTGTTCCATCTGATCCTGAGTGCATCTTCTGCTGTTTTGATCCTCTGCTTTTGCTTTTTCAGGCTACGTGCAGTAGCGACGGGCCTTTGGTGGAGGTTCTGATGTTCCATTAGTTTGTCTGGCGTGAGGTCGTCCGAACTATTATCTTTTCCGAGGATTGGTTGTTTAGACTATTGCTCAATGGCATGTTCGTCTTCCGTTGATTCACCCTGCTCTATGGCTGGGTCTTTATCGAGGTGGGGCTTTGCGTGGCGCTTGCGTCGCCGCCTTGATTGTTTTTCGAGGTAACGATCCCTGTTTGCGCCCTTTCGATCCTCGTTGTTATCCCTTTTGGGTGTGTCCACCATGTATACATAGTATGATGAGGTGGCTTTCCAGTTCCCTATAGGTGCTAGTTCTTGGTCGTCTCTTTCATCGGCGTCCATACCGTCGATGTCTTCGAAGTCAAAGTCGAGCATGTCGGTTAAATCGTCGACAGTGGCTACAAAGTGGGTGGTGGGTGGGTTTCGGATTTCTTCGTCCTCCGTATCCCAACCCTGCTGACCATAGTCTGGCCAGGGCTCTCCTGACAAAGAGAGAGAGTTTAGGGAGTTCAGGATATCGCAAAAGGGCGAGTTCTGAAAGACGTCCGCGGCGGTGAACTCCATGATCGGAGCCCAATCGGGTCCGATCGGAAGGGGTGCGGAAGATTCGGAGTCCGGAACAGAGTCCGGTACCTTGGAGTCAAGGGCCTTGCAAGGGACTAGGATGGTATTTGGCTCTATCGTCGTAGAGATTGCAGCTCCAGGGGTGGTGTCCAACCGTCCGTCCCTGGTTAGCGCAGTCGGCTCCGAACTAATGGTCAAAGCGGACTCCTGAGCGGCACTCCGGGCGCTGTCCGGCGGCAGAGCTAGATCGTGCCCATCGAGACAGTGCGGCGCGCTCGGCCGTGGCTCGAATCCGTCGAAGATCAAGTCCCCGCAAATGTCGGCCGTGTAGTTTAAGCTTCCAAATCTGACCTGATGGCCAGGGGCGTAGCTTTCGATCTGCTCCAGGTGGCCTAACGAGTTGGCCCGCAGTGCAAAGCCGCCGAACGCGAAGATCTGTCCGGGGAGAAAAGTCTCGCCCTGGACAACGTCGTAGTTGATGATCGAAGAAGCCATCGGGCCTAAAGGCGACGACACAGAGGAACTCTCAATGAAAGCACCAATGTCGGTGTCAAAACCAGCGGATCTCGGGTAGGGGGTCTCGAACTGTGCGTCTAGGCGGATGGTAACAGGAGACAAGGGACACGATGTTTTTACACAGGTTTGGGCCCTCTCGGTGGAGGTAAAACCCTACTCCTGCTTGATTAATATTGATGGTATGGGTATTACAAGAGTTTATCTACCGCGAGATCAGAGAGGCTAAACCCTAGAAGCTAGCCTATGGTATGATTGTTGTTCGTCCTATGGACTAAAACTCTCTGGTTTATATAGACACCGGAGAGGGCTAGGGTTACACAGAGTCGGTTACAATGGGAGGAGATCTTCATATCGTATCGACAAGCTTGCCTTCCACGCCAAGGAAAGTCCCTATCCGGACACGGGACGGAGTCTTCAATCTTGTACCTTCATAGTCCGGGAGTCCGGCCAAAGGTTATAGTCCGGCCATCCGGACACCCCCTAATCCAGGACTCCCTCAACGGGCGTCGACCATGTCGCTCCTGTCGGCCCCGACGCGCCGCCCACCGTGCCCCTGTGCACACTATGAGCACCAGCCTGCTCCCGCGCCCCTCCCTTGTCCCGCGCCCCTGCGCCCCTGCCCTGCCCTGCCGGCACCGGTGCGGGCCCCTGCGCCGTGCCCCTCCGCCCCTGCGCCGTGCCCCTCCGCCCCTGCGCCGTGCTACTATTAGATTCTTAGATGTTTTTACATTCTTTTTTTAGATGTTTTTACATGATTTTTAGATTATTTTAATTTATGTTTACTTTAGTTTTAAGATTTGGAAAATTTCAGATGTGCAGTTATATTTATTTAGATGTGTAGTTAATTTAGATGTTGTAATTTGTTCATAAAAATTGTGCACTTTTGTATAGAATCTTTCTTTTTTCATATATACGAAAATGTAGATTGAATATGAAAACAAACATATAAGAAAAAACAAAGGAAAAATGAAGAAGAAAAAAAAACTGCCCGGCTCGGCCACCACCGCATTTTCATAAAGTTTTTCCACCGCATTTACATGAGGGGGGACGTCAAAAAAAATAAGAAGAGGAAGAAGAAGAAAAAAAAGAGGAGAAGAAGAAGGAATAGAGGAGTGGAAGTATTTGTCTTCCACTCCTCTATTCCTTCTTCTTCTGCTCTTTTTTTTCTTCTTCTTTTTTATCGCGAACTAGGGCAGAGGGTCGAGGGTCAGGAACTAGGGCAAAGGGTCGAGGGTCGCCCTCTTGACCGTGATAACTTATACCACGGGAGCACCCCCCCCCCCAGCCCTCTCGCTCGACCAAAACTCTCGAGGACACCCAAACCCTAGAAAAAATGATGTCGGTCTCCTACCCCCTCCCGCCTCGCCCCTACCCGACAATTCTCTCGAGGCCACCCAAATTTACCAAGTTAAAAGAGTATTGTCGTCGAGGCCACCCCAAACTCTTGAAGCGTTGTCGAGGACACCCCAAACCCTTGAAGCGTTGCCGAGGCCACCCCAAACCCTAGAGAAGCAGCATCGAGGCCACTAATATGATTCCATATTGTGATTAGCTAGCTAGTTCTACGTTTGCCACTAACATATCCATCTGTCATGTTTGAATAATAATTGCCATGTTGTAAATATTTGCAGAAACTATGGACCCCCGATACGAAGCAACAGAAGCGATGTTGGGGGACATAATCACAAAAGGAAGTGATACCGTCTTGTCCTATCTCAACGACACCGATGGTCTGGAAGGACAGGGTGAAGAAGAAGACTATGATTATGATGGCTCCGGTGAACCAATGCCGGCACAAGAAGGAGACCATGATGACGGTTCCTATGACTGAACCGAGTCCGGCCAGGTATATATATTAGTTAAGCTTGTGCTGACTAGCTAATTGATGAATTCATTGTTTTTGTCTGTACACATATAAATTAACTCTCGTGTTTCTTCTTTTTTCTAGTCCTCCGGATCGAGCACAACTTCGATAACGAGATGAGGCCCAAAGAAAAAGTTGCGCTCGGATGAAAGGTTTGCGATCATAGCAATCGTGCGCGATGGCAAGCCGATTGAACCCATCCGGACAAAGGATGCATTTCGTGCTCGGTGCGGGGTTCTTGTTAGGGACAAGATCCCAATCAGTATCCATCAATGGTTAAAGCCTAAGAATGAAGATCATGAGGTGTCTTATGTCTCCGAAATGTAGAAAGATGATATTTGGACAACGCTTAAGGCAAATTTCACACTACCGCCAGAGGAAGATCCGTTGAAGCCAGTTAAAGAGCAATTGATCAAGTCTCATGCTCTTAAGAAGATGCAGAACTATTCGGGAGGTGGAAGAATGATCTGAAAACAGAGTTTGTCGACGAAGATAAGACACCAGAATTCACTGGAAAGTATGAAAAGATCAGAGATCACTGGCCTGCATTTTTGGCCCACAAGACATCGAAAAAGAGTAAGAAGATGTCAATGACAAACAAGAAAAATGCTGCGAAGAAGAAGCATCACCATTGCACCGGGTCAGGTGGCTACCTCAAAGCCCGACCTTTGTGGGACAAGGCTGAGAATGACCTAAGTGATATAGGGGTCGAACCAGAGACATTGAACTGGCCAGACCGTTGCCGGACTTGGTTCTTCGGGGTTGGCGGAACCTTGGACCCTGTATCAGGGAAGTATGTTTGCACGGAAGAGCAATTGTGAATACCCGTCACGAGGCTTCAGGAGTATATCGAGAAGGCGCAGCAAGGGACGTTCGTTCCATACAGGGAGAAGGACGAGCTCAAAATGGCCCTCGGGAATCCTGAGCACCCTGGACGAACACCAGGCACGCCAGGCTCCGTTCTATGGAAAGCCGGGTTTCCCGACACAGGGGGTTACAAATGCCAGGAGAGGAGGAAAAAGTGGAGCATAGCCAATTGCAGGCGCTGCATGCAAGGGTACAAGTACTAGAGGACTGAGAAACAGATTGCAGCAAACGACCTGCCGAAGCTTCCCCTGAAGCTACCCCGCCATCTCAGCGGAGAAGCAGCGTGGCTTCGACCGAGCAGACTCAGCTGGAGCCTGTCTTCACGGCTCCTGCTAGCTACCCCGTGGATGCTATCATGGAGTCTCAACATTGCCACCTTATGATGCAATGGATGAAATTGAAAGTCAAGGTGGCTGTTGGCTCTGTTTTACCTACTGAACGTGGCGCAACCTACCACGGCCGATCGATTCTAGAAGGATATGCTAGGATGATGGTGGATGAAATAACAGACGGATTTGAGGACCTCGAGCTTGACCACGCTATGGGTGAAGGGGAATTTGGGTGGGTTCTTCTCTGAAGACTCCATGCCTATGGCGGAAGGAGCTCATCAACCTTCTGAACTGGACGCCTCCGCCTCCTCCTCCTCCTCCGGCGAGTCAGGGCACTTCGCCTCCTCCTCCGCCTCCTCCTCCGGCGAGTGATCAGGGCACTCAGCCTCCTTCTCTGACGCATGGCGGCTCTCCTCCTCCTTCTCCGCCTGCACCGGCGCGCCCGAGTAGCCAGCCTCCTCCTTATCCGCCTCGTCAACAAGGGTGGATCAAGAGACCCACCGCCGCTCCGGCTGCTCCTACGCGTCATAGTCCTTCTCCTCGGCCTCGTAAGAAAGGAAAGACAGCCATAGCCGCTCTGCCTGCTCCGGCGTCTAGCAGTACAGCTAGAGGCGGGAGGCAATACAGATTCGGTCCTTCTCTGGAGACCACAGAGAAGTTACCATACGAGAGGAGCCTGGAAGAAAACACAAAGATCATGCAAGCCGAAGTGAAGAACTTCTTTGAAGGGGTGAATGCAAATAAACATCCACTCCGGAGGAGAAGATAGATCCGGTAAGAGCGAAGCGTACTCTGGCTGCCCTGAAGAAACCACCAAAGTCTCTGGTGAAAGGCAACTATGAGTGCATTATTGATAAGTCATTTATCGAAGCGGAGCAATCAGGAAGTACTGTCAGTGATCAAAGGTTAGCAGAACGACGAGCTAGGAAAAAAATTGCCCAGCTCGACGAACAAGCGAGCCAATCGTTCCCCCCGCTCCAGGTGTCTAGCGATATCGTCGCTAATGATCCCGGCGGGATGGTGCCCGGTTATAACAATCTAGGAGATTACCTGCACGACGATGTACATTATGATTTCTTGGAGGTGGACGAACACAAATACGTGTACGGGAAGCCTCTCATCAAAGATGACAGATCTCTAAGAACGATGATGCGAAGATTCCATGATTGGTACATGAAAACCTGCAGAGAGTCTGAGGGGAGGAATATTTTGACGCTGAGAGTTAGAGAGGAGCATGACCTCATTGGAATTGAACTGTTGAATGTTCCATCTGAGGAGTTCTTTGCATTTTTCAATCAAAAGGCCCTCTATAAATTAATGATCACTTGCTACTGCCGGTAAGTAGTACTACTTCTGTCATTAAGTCTCTATATATAGGTCAGCTCTTTCATTGCATGTATTTTTCATTATCCTCACTATATTATGCAGATTGAAGATCACCGAATTGAAGAAAAGACAAATCGGTGATATTGGGTTCATTAACAGAAATCTTATAGATGCATATATGGTTGAATTTTAGTCCAGAGATACCGAGGCCAAGCTGCTACAATCGTTTGTATTAAGTCAAAACAAAGCTATAATACTCTTCCCTTACGAATTGAAGTGAGTGTTACTATCTTGTGCATATTCGGTTTCCCGTATTAGTCGAGGTTATATTAATGTAATTGATGAGTTATCCATGCGTACGCAGGTTCCACTATATTCTCCTAGAGATTAACACTACTAGGGAAAACTCTAGTAGTAGCGCGGGTTTTGAGGCTAGCAGCAGCGCGGGTGGCCGCGCTACTAATAAGGCGCTACAGCTAACTTATAGTAGTAGCGCGGCCCTTGCCCACACTATTACTGTTGACGATATCAGCAGCGCTTTTTATGAACACGCTACTATTACCTAGCTGTAGCGATTTCGCAGTCCCTCACTACTGCTATATCTTTCATCATTTTTCCTCATACCCCTTTCCCTTTCAGTTTCCCTTTCAGATGCTAGATACTAGGTACTACTAGTCGATATCAAATTCATAAACCATTACTGGGTTGTACTCCCTTCGTTCCAAATTACTCATCATGGTTTTAGTTCAAAACACGACGAGTAATTTGGAATGAAGGGAGTACTAGATAACAATTTCATGCATAGTCAACATGCATCCTCAAGCAGTACAAGGTCATATCAACGGGGATCATCATATGTAGTTCTAGATGATTACAACGACGATCATCATATGTAGTTCTAGATGATATAGCCACACACACATATGTAGTTCTAGATGATATCAAAGACAATCATCATCCTCAAGCCTTGGCGGTTGGTGTTCCTGATAGTAATTAGGATGGCCTGTCCAAAATGAAGATTCTTGCCATTGAGGAATTTCTTCCACCCAACCGAGTTTAAGTATGTGCGACCGTCCGTGTCCATGCGATAAGTATAGGTTGTGACGGAGCCCCTTGCAGTAAGGCATAGTCCAGCTGATCCTTCTTCATCAGGCTCGATACCATAACTCACAGATATGCTCTGTGCCAATTTCTGAATAAGAAAAACATATAAATTAATAAATAGCCTCGCAAATAAGTACATATGGATTATCTACACTATTAATAGTTTCCTTAGATTCTACACTAATAAGCATGTGATCGAACTCTACACTAAAACATATCATCGACTAGATTCCACACAACATACCATATCATTGGACTGTGCACTAAGTAATTCATCGGATAATTTGCATTTGTAAGTATAACATACCATATCATATCGATCAACCATGGTATTTGTCAAGCGGGTCACGAATGGCGCCCCGACAAAGTCAGCACGTGGCGGAATTATGTCCCACAGGTTGGACACCTCCTCCTCACTCATCCTTGTTCTTTGAGCTACGATGGCTTCTTGAAGTGGGTCCTCATCATCTTCATCGAGTGGGTCCTCATTATCTTCATCATCTTCATCATCTTTGTCATCTTTATCATCTTCCACCAGGTTGAGATAAATGACAGCCAGCTTGGGTCTTTCTGCTCGGAAGGAGAAGCTGATCAACTCACCACTAGTAAGACGCATGCGAGCGACGAAACGGGCCCATCCATGTCCTCCAATCAGCGACATATTGCGTCCTTTATCGACCTCCATAGTGTACGGCCCCCCAGGAGCCTCAAATGTCACAGTGTCTCCTGTCAGCTTGTTGAATTTCAACCTCACATTGCATGGGACGATCTGTGTAAAATAAGCAAAATGACACAATGCCGTAATGCCAACACTAAAAATAAAATAGTTATTACATTTCATCTAATTTCTTACCGCCGCATGACAAAAACTCGGCTGGAAGTAGATGCCGAATAGCTTGCCAGTTGCAAGGCTTTTGGCGCATCTTGACTTGCACAGTCGACATAGTGGTGGTGGTGGTGGCGCCATTTTTCCTAAAGCAGTATGAGCAAAGGATTAACGATCCACTTCACAGGAAAGAAAAACAATAGCATGTGATATTTTTGGTTCTTCCGCGAGAAGCAATTTGGTGGACAATTATAATCCTAAGATCTTGTAACATATTAGATGACAAGGTACCACCTACATTTTGCCAAAAAGTAACTTATTAAAGAAACAAAAGCAACTATGTACCTATCCATGTACAGAAAAAATAACAATAAAATGGTGCATACTAAATCAACTAAATGAACTAGCCTACTAAATCAACTAAATCAAAATGTTCTAAATCAACTAAATGAACTAACCTACTAAATCAACTAAATCAAAATGTTCTAAATCAACTAAATCAAGTAGCCTACTAAATCAACTAAATCAAAATGTTCAAAATCAACTAAATGAACTAGCCTACTAAATCAACTAAATCAAAATGTTCTAAATCAACTAAATGAACTAGCCTACTAAATCAACTAAATCAAAATGTTCTAAGTCAACTAAATCAACTAGCCTACAAAATCAACTAAATCATATCAACTGAATCAAAATGTTGCATATTAACTAGCCTACTATATCCAAATGTAGCAGGCAGGAGGGAGAAGGAGGGGCGACTCGAGGAGGGAGAAGAGAGTAGAATGGAGGAGGAAGGCGGAGCTAGGAGGGGCCAGCCGGCGGCCAGTGGAGGGAGGACGGAGGAGGAAGGCCGAGCGAGGAGGGGCTGGCCAGCGGCGAGTGGAGAGGGAGGACGGAGGAGGAGGCCGGTACCGAGTCCAGCAAGGAGGAGGAGGTGACGGCGGTGCAGACGGAGGAGGGGCAACAGGGGTGGACCGACGCGGGGGATTGAGAGCGTGTGACTGTGAGTGGATCGGATAGGGAGATGGGGGTGGGAGATGGAATGGCTTAGCAGTAGCGCGCTATAGAGAAAGACACTACTGCTAAGCTACCTAGCAGCAGCGCCTTTCACAATGAAGCGCTACTGCTATGTGTCAGCATGTAAAAATAGACTTTGTTCAATATATCAAAAATACATTGATCATCAACGATCTTTTTGTGTACAATCTGATTTCTCAATATGAGTCCTCACCAGTTTAGGAACAGGTGAAGACTCATAATGCAGCCACAAATTCTACACATAGAGTTCAATGAAGACCAAGTGCTTGTAGTAAACTTAGCACTAGCGCTTATTGGTGAAATGCACTGTTACTATGCTATGTAGCAGTAGCGCCCGTTGTTATAACGCGTTGCTGCTATAACTAGCCTCGCGGCGGCCTCGAGGGAATTATAGCAGTAGCGCGTCTTTGAGCGGGCGCGCTACTGATATATTTGTTTCAGCAGCGAGTTACTCTGGAGCACGCTACTGCTAATGAGCAGCAGCGCCTTATTTTAAAGCGCGCTGCTGATAAGATTCTGTGTATAGGCTTTTCCCTAGTAGTGTAAGCTTGAGCAGGGACTAGTAATCGTCTTAGATTCGAGACGAAAAGATCCCAAGGATTATGCGGACAGGACTGAAATTCTACAGAAGTAAGTTAAATCGATCATTATCGCACCATATCGGCAACTTTGTTCATTTCCTGATATCAAGTAATTGTTTTCTTTGTCTGGCAGGGTTTGGGAAAATTTCACCTCAAAAACTCCAGGACTGCCGAAGAAGCTGCAATTTAGACACCCGAAAGAAAGTACTATAGTAGCATGTTACGCACATCTCCTAGTGATTCAAGCGCTAGTTTCGTCAATACCATTTAGCATGCTTGCTAATTATCAGTTTGATTCACCTCTATTTCTTGTAAAGTGGTTGTAGCAGGAACAAGGGAATGATTACTATGGATACTACATTTGCAAGTCCATCCACCACACACAACCTGTGAGCGGGGCTACTCCGACAAACAATATGAAGTGCGTAAATAACAATATTCATAATTTTATTTTATTACCATCATTTGTGTTGATTTTCATTTATTCATATATATATGTATTGACCCCTTCTCCAAATTAGATATTTCGGATGCGAGATGAACTCCTACCACCAGATCGTATGCGAGCAATTCAAGAGGAATTGGCAGCATTCTTTCTTGACCACGTGATCGGTAAAGACGGAGAATACCATGTGAACCCTGAGTTCATTTGGAATTAGGAGATTATATTGTAAGAGATAATTATATTGTACATATGTAGCCAATAGTGTCGGATAGATATACGAGAACTTGTTGTTCGACCAATCTCTCAGAGAAGGAGAGGTGGTCGATATCACTTCTCTCTGTATGCATATGTTCATGACGATCTTCTATTTCCATCATTTGCTTAGTAGCTAGCGTTTCTAGTCCTCTCTATACGTATAGTACGTAGCATCGGCCAAGCACGGAGATAAGAGAGGACACTTCTCTCGATTAATTAGCAAGCTAACACAATATATGAAACACCTAAATTAACACACCAAAACCCCCAACCCCCACCCCCTTTCAAAAAAAACAAAACCCCGGCACCTGAAATGCTGACACGTGGATGCCTATTGGTCCCGGTTGGTGCCACCAACCGGGAACAAAGGGCCTTCTTCCTGGGCTCGCCGCAACGGCCACGTGGAGGCCCATCTGTCCCGGTTTGTATAAGAACCGGGACTAAAGGTCTAGGGCATTAGTACCGACACTTTAGTCCCGGCTCAGAAACCAAGACAAATGGCCCTTACGAACCGGGACAATAGGCCCTTTTTCTACTAGTCGTAGCTGAATTTTTTTTGAGATGGAAGACATGCAGATAAATATAAGGTGTGTAGATTTTTTTGAATTGCATGTAATCTTATTTTAGGATGCAGGGGTACGTACAACCTAGGCTAAGGATTGTGGTAGTTTTTTTAGATGGAGTGCTCTTAGATCTAATCTGTTAATTACATCTTTTAAGTTATGGGTCCACCAAATCAACAACTAGATGTTTCAAATTATTGTGGTCATTTCTAGCTTATTTATCTTTTTTCTTATGAACCCGTCAAGCACTTTTTATATATAAATAGATAAAAAGATTTTGTACTCTCTTCGTCTTATAATATTAACTGTTGAGCAGGAGAGGGCGCAGGAATACAGAGAGCACTCCACCAGCATCACTCCCATGAGCGACTGACTGGTGGGGCTGGGGGGGTACCCTCTCCTTAGACTAGCCCTCCCCTCCACCCTCCCCTCTTCTTGCTGCCGTCAGGGTGCACCATCAGGTGAAGCTCGACCGGTGTCGACGGCTGTGGGGCCTTATCTCCCCCCTCCCTCGGCAACGTCAGCACGGGCTGGGGGCGACAAGCGGCATGCTGTGGGTGCAAGGCGGCATGCCCGTGAGTGCAGAGGGCTGCGCAAGAGGATGTGCTACGTTGGAGTATCTGTAGGTGGCCACGACTTTTTATGATCCAGATCTGGATGGATGGCGGTTGCAGGTCGCTCGGGCAGGATTCGTCGGCTGGTAGTTCCCATCATGCGTGCGGTCGAGCGTTCGGCGGAGGGGTTGGGTGCAGCGGTGACAGCGCGACCGGAGGCTCGTGGTGGTGGCATTGCAGCGCTCCCCGCCGTGCTCGAGCAGCATACACCGGCGCTCCGGCATGCAGATCATTACAGATGACATGCGGCAACACCTGGTCGGCGTGCTATGTAGGTGGCTTTGGGCCTAGTTGTTGCCGGTTGTGTGTTGTGGTGGCATGCACTTCTCTGGAGTACACTGGAGTAGATGGTTTGGGGTGGATGGTGTTGCGGGGTTGACAGGGTCCAGCCTGCGAAAGCCTAATGCTCTGGCGACCCATTTTTTGCTACCCCAGCGAGAGCCCCTGTGAGCTCATCGTTCTCTCTATCGGGAACGAGCGTCCCTTCCTACGCTTCCTTGATTGGTTTCTGAAGATTTGTGATGGGTGTTGCAAGTTGCTCGACCGTCCAACATCACTTCCCTGTTTCAGGGTCCAAAGTTCCCTCAACCCCGAAGAACCAAGTCCTTGAACGGTCTGGCCAGTGCAATGTCTCTAGTTCGACCCCTTTAGCAATCAGGTCCTGCTCAGCCTTGTCCCACAACGGCCGGGCTTTGCAGTAGCCACCTGACCCCGCGCGATGGTGACGCTCCTTCTTTGCAGCATTTATCTTGTTAATTACTGACATCTTCTTACTCGTCACTGATGTCTTGTGGGCCACAAATGCGGGCCAGTCATCTCTTATCTTCTCAAATCGGCCGGTGAATTCTGGAGTCTTGTCTTGGTCGACATACGTTGATTTCAACTCATTCGTCCACCTCCTGAATAGACCTTCCATCTTCTTGAGAGCATGTGCCTTGATCACTGGCTCTATAATTGGCTTCTCCCGATCCTCGTCTTCCGGTAGGGTGAAATTTACCTTCAGCGTGGTCCAAAGATCATATTTCTCTCTATCTTCGACAAAAGGAACTTGAAGCTCTTCCTTCTCGATGCTGATCGGGATCATGTCCCTAACAAGAACCCCACACTGAGCAGAAAATGCTTCCTTGGTTCGGCGGGGTTGAATCGGTTGGCCATCGTGCGTGTTTTCTGTGATCGCGAACCTTTCATCTGGGCGCAACTTTTTCTTTGGGCTTCGTATCATTACCGAAGTTTTACTCGATCCGGAGGGCTATAAAACAAGAAAGAAGAGTTAATATATGTACTTACCAAAACAACTAATGCATCAATTAGCTAGTTAGTACATGCTTAATTAATATATATATACGTCGCCGGACTTTGCAACAGGTGATCGTAACTCCGTTCGGTCACCAGAGCCATCATCAAGGTCGACGGAGCCACCATCATGATCATGACTTTCCTCCTCCATTGATTGATCATCGTGGCCTGCTTCCTCTCCTTCCAGACCTTCTTTGAGGTCATCGAGAAACAACAACACATCACCTCCGTCGTGGATTACACTACTAGGGAAGAGCCTACCAACAGCGCGGGTTCTAGGTATATCAGTAGCGCGGGGTCCGGCGCTACTAATAAGGCGCTACAGCTAACCCGTGGCAACAGCGCGTGCACCCCCGTGCTATTGCTATAAAAGTGTAGCAGGAGCATGATGCGTGAATGCTCGCTACTGCTAATAGCTCTAGCGCGCTTTGCATATATGTGCTACTGCTACTGGTATGCTGCTGCTAACTTTTCTCCACTCGCTACTGCTAATTTTAGTAGTTTTTGATTTTTTTCTGCATGTTTGTTTTGTATTTGAACAGGCTTTATACAAGAATCTTTAGCACATACAAATGTCATCATGATACACATACAAATGGCTGCGAGACCACAAATGTAATCACAGCATATACATACAAATACTCTCATCATAATCATCATCCAACACAACGTGGTATCTCATCATCATCTCGAAAATAGCGATACATGCAAGTCTCGAGTACTTGCAACTACAACGTCATCCATCTAAACAATGGTATACGCGAGAAGAGCTACCACTATGATTGAGAGCGGAACTATGGAGTACATGAGGCAGCGATTAAGAGTCCTCTCTCGCGCTAGCATGAACCTCAAGTAACTATCTTCTCCTTCTTGTCTGCTTTTGAAGCCTTTATGGCTGGCGCCCGAGACCCCATTCACTTGCGCCTGACACTCAGGAAACTCGTTTTACACCATCAGAACCTTCCCTTTGTACACGACATGGCACTGCTATCTCGCCATCAAAAAGCTAGGTACCTGTTAGAGGTGCATCTTCATCAAGAGGATGTACAATCATAAGCAAAAAAATATAATAGAGCAACACGAAAAAGAAAGGGTCAAAAACTAGATGCAACATACAATACGCAAACTAATTAACTAGAGGTACGCAGGTCATCGTACCCAAATTAACAAAGTAGTGTTACGCAAGTTCGGCAGGGACCGTAGACATCACAAAGTTTCATCGCTACAGAAAGTATACAAGTTCAACCAACACATATCATCATCATCGGCATCGTAAATCGCTAGAAGTTCCATCCTTCCATATCATCGAGGATGGACCCTAGCTTGTTGAACAGCGTGAGGTCATGACGCATGCCTATGCGAGTTCAGATGTCAACTCGCGATATAGGGCTGTGGTGGAACATCCCCTTGTCATTGATGACTTCTTTCATGATGATCATCGTAGTGTCCCTTTGGATGTGAAAGAAGTCATGTCTAAGTTTATAATCCGCTTCTCCATGAGATTCTACCCACTTGTGGATATGATCATCATTTATGCTTGTCATGCGAAGCTTTTGGTGATGCATGCTGAACTCAATCATGAGATGGAGGATGTAGAATCCATCTTTCGTGCTTGGTTTTGGGACATGGATGCAGTAGAAGTTAGTTTTATGCGCGAAACCCATCTTCTTGTTCCTTTGTTTCCTGATCTGCATGTGGCCACCTCTAATGTTGAAGCCTTGGAGAGCATCATCTAGAATATTCATTATGTGGGTGTAGTACTTCTTCTCGTAGTCTCTGGAAGGGTCGAAATACACGGCATGGGAGACTCGCGGGTGAAGAACGATAAGGACGGCGCGCCCGTTGCTGTGGGGAAAAGACAGCTCAAATTATTCTCCATATGTGCGAGAAGGAATGATTGAAATGTACGAAAGGGTTGTCCGGAACTGACTTACTTTGGACGATAGGGCAGGAGGACAATTTCCTGGTTCTTATTCTGTACCATGAAGTTTTGGAGGTAGTCCCTAGTAGTTTCATGCTCAAAGTCACCGAGACTCAAGAAACACTCGTGCATGTAGTACGGATCCGCCACACGGATTTGCAAGACTTCTTTTCTCTTCATGACAGAGCCCATATGTTGTGCAAAATGGTGGACAATTGTAAAATCGAGCCGCCTTGTCGAAAACATCTCAAAGATATGGTCAAACCGCAGGAAGAACACCTCCGCGGGCCGTGAGTCGCCGTAGCACTTCCCCTCAGTCGACATCACATGGTCGTGCAGTCTCCTGAGATCCCCTGATAGTGCCTCCAGCGGTTTCGGCGGTAGCATCGGCTCGCGCATGAGATGGAACATGGCCGCACCTTTCACGGGTACACGCTCTTCAGAATCCATCATCTGGCTGCTATTTGCTCTGGCTTGTTTGGAGGAAGCTATCTTCCCCTATCTCTTCCTCTCCTATTTCTTGGGCACACCTTCCAGACCCTTCCTTAACCTCTGCCCCAGTGTTTCGGGCTAAGCACTGTATGACCCCCGGCTAGTTGAGCCTGTGTTGAGGCGGCATCTTCAGGCGTGTCCTATGAGGATTTCATGAAGAGACTTCTTGCAATCCCTACTACGACCTTCCTGCCCGGGCAGATCATCCATATCCTCACTAGCATGCTGATAGCCCGATTCGTCATATGGTTGACTCATCATATCTATGTCATAATCATACGCGTTTCTGTTGAGGAAAGCCATTGGTCGACCTTCGTCTCATCATCCATTCTTTGTTCTGCAGGACCAATTACATCAGCCAGTACTATAGCACCCCCTTCATCCGGCACTGCAGGAGCTGGTATTTGCGTAGGCGGGGTATTGATCTTCGCGCATGCTTGTTGATGTGTGGTTATTGGTGTCTTCTCGGCCATAGCAGCACCCAACCCTTGCAGCTTCCAATCCACGGTGGGGCCTTGTCGTCCTCTCCCACATGTTCTACTGGAGGAGGCAAATACTCGTGCCCTGGTTTCACACTCAAGTTAACCCTGAAGTGGCCAGTGGGGATCGGCAGGTTGCGGAACGTGGGTTGCAAGGGGTTCATTACCACCCCCTCTCCCACGTCCACCTTCTGGCCTTTGATCAAGTAGAGTATGGTGCACAGGGTTTCTTCGGTCTGCAAACACATGTATGTGGCGTAAAACATCCGAAAGGCAACAAAAATGGAATATTCTCTCTCTCTCTCTCTCTCTATATATATATACTAGCAAATATGTCTGTGCGTTGCAACGGAAGACAAAAAATTATGGCTAACCAAATGAGTATGACTCAGTATCCTGATATATGAGCGTACTCTATTTTAACACAGTGGCTCACCATGTTGCCATTTTTTTCTCAACCTAGCCGATGATGGTCGCGATGTCCACATGATCACAATGCATTCGGCCTGGTAAATCCCACGGCTATGAGTTTGTCAGTGCATGCCACACTTGTCATTTTGTTGCGCAAGGAAATGTTTAAAATTTTAAAAACAAATCTCGTTGACCACGAACTGCTCCCAGCGCCAAGACATACAAAGACTTTCAAAAACTAATTAAATCCTAGACATAAAATACTTTTGAATCAGTGAACAGTTTTCGGAATCGACAAAGATTTTCTTTTGAAATTTTTTATTTTCTCAAAATAATCATGAACATTAGTTTTGTTTACAAGAAACTAAATGCATGAACCAGTTTCGAATTCATTAAAAAAATTTGACTCAATAAACATTTTTTGAGTCGATGAACTTCTTTAAAAAAGTGGAGAAATTTTTAAAAAACATTTTTTTGTGAACATTTTCTAAAATGTCATGAATATTTTTTTCAGATTCCCGAATATGTTTTCAATACACAGTCCTTTTTTTAAATGATGAACATGATTTTATTTTCCGACCATATTTTTGAAACTGTGATTTTTTTATAATTTTGCAAAACCACCAACATTTTTTGAATCTGCATTTTTTATGATTTCTCAAAGATTTTTTTAAAAGTCACAACTTTGGAATATTAAAATCCTGAATTAATTTAAAGAAGAAAGAAGAAAGAAAACAGAATGAGAAAAGAAAAGACAAAAAAGTAAAATGGAAAAAATGTGTGAGAAAAGAAAGATGTGGAAGGTGGGGATGGAACCCCGGTCTCATCGCTGGAGGATCGATCGCACAACCACTCGGCCACCCATAGTTCCGTGATTATAACTATTGTGGCCTTTTGAAACAACCAATGGGGCGGCGATTTTTGTCCCAAAAACTGAATCGTTTTCCACTTACGGGTGGCATTGGTGGGCAATTTTTACCAATTTGGAGGGTAATTATAATGACGGACGACAGAAACCCAATTTGCATTATTATTAGGTAAAGATATATATAAGTTGGTGCGACATGTAATTACCATGAGGGCGTCGAGCTCAGCAAAAGACCCACCTAGCGCGCGAGAGACTAAGGACGGGCGGCTATGAGCGGGAGCGAGTGCGACAGGAGGCCCAGTTGCGTGAGCAAGTGATGGTGCGGTGGTGTTGATGTTTACGGAGTTGCTCCAGACAAAGCTGGGCAACGGGAAATCATGTACCGTCTTGTCTGGATTTTCCTTCATCCAGTTGATGATAGCTGGAACCAAGTTAGTAGCAAAATCATTTCTGTAGGCAGTTACAGCTGCATTGACTGCCTGCTGTAGCAACTCATTTTTATCCTCGGCTGTTATTTCCACGTCCTCAGCTTCTTTTTTCTCGACCGCAAGCTTCACCTTCTCATCAATGTCCGCCTGACTAAAGTTCTTTTTCTCCTTCTTGGCCTCCAGGCCCTCGTTGTAAAACACCTTCCACGTGGCGCCGTCTCCAGCACCGTGCACACGACCATATTGCGGCCGCTGGCCCAAAGGTAGTGCCTTAAGTTTGTTCAAGGCCCAGTTGAGAGGGGTGTCCCACTTGGGCCTCATTGGAGAAGTAGGGCTTTCTGCTGCAAACTGGTGTTCCTTCTCCTGCAGAAGGAGCGTGAACTGTTTAGGAATGTGTAGTCGACTAGATCTGGAGCTAAATGTAAGGTGGTAAAAGAATAAATACCAGTAGTCTGATCAATTTCCTTGTGATCTGGTCCGGGTAAAAAACCTTCTTTTCCTTGTCCCACTTTTAGCTGGCCCTGATGAAGTCATGCTCCAAGGGGTTGGTGAACTCCACAAAGGGTCCTGGGATACCAGCGGCTTCACGTTCGGCGTCCTCCTTATCCCATATGGGCCTTTTACTGAGGTAGCCACGGCTTGCGAGGCGATGCTTCCCCATGTTCCTTTGCTGAAGGCTCTTGAATTTCGCAGCCTAAGCCTTGGCTGCCTCGGAAGCGCAAGTGTCCTTGAACTTTTCGAACTCCTCTTCCGTAAGTGTCGGATTTTCCTACAGAATCTTGGACAGGGGTTCCTCAGCCTGAATAGCTCGTTTCACCTTCCCTTTCCAGGAGGCCAAATCATTGCTGAACATGCCCATGTCATGATTATTAATCTTTTTCATCTTCGGATCATCCCATGGTTGTTCTATGTTATCATCCCGGTCGGGAAACTTGAATCTCTAGTTCAACTTCGTCAGGAGCAACTGCATCAAATGTTCTTTACTCCTTAAGTCATGGTCGTTGAGCCTCGTGCATTCCCGTAGGATGCATCCCACTTGGTTCCCATAGCACTTGCGAGGTTCTTCTGGCTCTAATGGCTCAAAATTGCCAGGTGCCATCTTTGTGATCATTAGTCGTCCAATCCCTAGTTTGTTAGGTTTTCGTATCCTCTACTTCTTCTGCTTCTTGTTTTCGGTAGCGTCATCAGCGCCGGTACCTTCCTCGCCAGTACCTTCCCCGCCGGTCTCGGCGCCGCCATTGGCGCCGGCGCCATCGGTGTCGATGTCGGCGTCAGTACCATCATCGAGGCCAACCTGCAAACCTTTACTTTGCAATTGTTTAGCCGTCAAATAGTCAAGGTACTCTTGTTCACCCTCATAATCCATATCGTCTGCATCTTGGTCAGAAGGCCCAAATTCTTCGTTGTTTGACATGTTTCCTATGATTTAGTCTCCTCGTTTAATTCTAAAACTATAAAAAAATGAGAAATGACATAAAAAAGAAATCTATGTCTACCGGAATGTCGTTTCCCCGTAACCCCCAGCACTCGATATGACTACTGTCTAGCACAAATCATGCCAAAATTCACGAAATTTTTTGGCATGACCTGTGCTAAAAAATGAACATATCGAGCGCTTGAAATTCACCGGAACGGAAATGAATCAACATTCCAGCATAACATAGGCCACTCGGATCATTTACCCTGGATATAATCATCATGTCCAAATGACATGTCAAAATTCCAAATATGACATGTCCAAAACATCACATGTCCACGTATCACATGTCCACTTCAAATTTGCATATAAAAGGAAGAAAAATATAGAACTTGAAGAAAAAATCTAGCTAAATTCATAACTAAATATATAACCTAATTAACCATATGCCCCTAACTAAGACCTATGTAAATTAACCAAAGAACCTAGCTACCAGAGAGAGGAGGAGCGGTGGGGGGCTTACAGAGGGTGCAGACCCGACGACGCCCGAGGTTGGGAGGGGTCGGGATCGGGTTGAAGCGCCGGGGGCTGAGCCGGGGTTAGGGTCAGGGTCAGGGCCGTGGGTGAGCGCCGGGGTCGGAGCCGGGGTCAGGGTCAGCGCCGGAGCCGGCGCGGGGTCGGTCGGGGTCAGGGTCGGGAACGAGTGCAGGGGCGCGGCGAGGGCAGCGCTCCATTAGCGCGATTGGGGAAGAGAGAGTGGGGATTTGGGGGAAAAGAGGCGGGATGAAGAGAGGAGTGGGGATTTTGGGGGTTAAGTGGGCATAGAAGTAGCTCGTTTAGACAAAACGCGCTATAGCTACTCCAGGTAGCTATAGCGGTTTTGTGTAGAAACCACTACTACTATCTTGAGTAGATGTAGCTCTTTTCTCTCAAAAGCGTTGCTGCGATAACCAGTACCTATATAGCAGTTTTCCTGTTTGTTTCCTTCTATTTTCTTTTTCCTTTATTTTCTCTCACTTTTCTTTTCTTTTTCTCCGATGGCAGCGAACAAAGGGAAGGCGATATATATTGCATCATTTGACGGTTAAATATGTATACAAAATAGGAACATATATATTACTCCATTGGACCCATGCAGAATAATGGCTAAGTGTGTATACAAAATAGGAAAATATGTATTACATCATTTGACTGATAACATACAGTTCCTCAGCGTTGACGTTTTCGTTTTTTAGTCAACTTGTTTCCCTTCTTGTTCGTTGAAGAATAATTGAGCCCCTCATTGTGACTTTGCCTTTTCCATGGAGTATGATTTTTCTTAGGTAATGTAGTATTGATTCTTCTTTTGACGTATACTTCGTCATCGTCGTCATCTTCCCTCATTGGGTTGCCGTACTAATCGTAGTCTTAGCGGGTACCTATCGGTGTCAAAACCGGCGGATCTCGGGTAGGGGGTCCCGAACTGTGCGTCTAAGGCTAATGGTAACAGGAGGCGGGGGACACGATGTTTACCAAGGTTCGGGCCCTCTCGATGGTGGTAATACCCTACTTCCTGCTTGATTGATCTAGATGATATGAGTATTACAAGAGGTTATCTACCACGAGATCGTAGAGGCTAAACCCTAGAAGCTAGCCTATGATTATGATTGTTGTTATCCTACAGACTAAACCCTCCAGTTTATATAGACACTGGAGGGGGCTAGGGTTACACAGAGTCGGTTACAAAGAAGGAGATCTTCATATCCGGATTGCCAAGCTTCCCTTCCATGCAAAGGAGAGTCCGACCCGGACACGGGACGAAGTCTTCAATCTTGTATCTTCATAGTCCAATAGTCCGGCCAAAGTTTATAGTCTGGCTGTCCAAGGACCCCCTAATCCAGGACTCCCTCAGTAGCCCCTGAACCAGGCTTCAATGATGATGAGTCCGGCGCGCAGATTGCCTTCAGCATTGCAAGGCAGGTTCCTTCCCCGAATACTCCATAGAAGATTTTGAACACAAGGATCGTGTCTGGCTCTGCAAAACAAATTCCACATACCACCGTAGAGAGCATAATATTCCACAAATCTAATCTACTGACAACTTTTCATAGTGTGCCATCACACCGCGGCCCGGTTATTACGAACCATTTTCCCAGCCTGCCAGTGCACGTGTCGCGAGGCGGTTTTATTGGCACGTCTTGTCAAAGCAAAGATCGTGTTCCCCTTATCACGGGATTCTCATCAATACGGGTGTATGTAACCCAACCGTGCCTTTTAGTATGACTCCTCGATTTTAGGCAAGCTCCAAACAGCCACGCGGAGGACGCTTGATATTCACCCTCTTAATATAGGGGCCAAGGCTTGTCCTTTTCTTCCCACGCTCGATCCTTCCCTTCCCCACCTCGAGTTCCAACACCCAAGGCTCAAGCTAAATGCTTCGGATCTTCGATCATGTCTGGATCCAACTTTCAAGGCCGGTGGATGGCCTCCTCTGTCACAGAGGAGGACATCAAGAAGCTTAGGGAGGCCAGGTATCTCACCGCCAAAATCCCGCACAGGCTGCCTGCTCAAGGGCAGTTCATCCCCACTCCCGAACCTAACGAGAGTGTCATATTTGTTTCCCACTTCCTCCGAGGATAGGTTTTAGTCTTGATCCCTTTGTGAGAGTTCTCATGTTCTATTACGGGCTAGATTTCCATGATCTAGCTCCAGATTCCATCCTTCACATCTCGTTGTTTATCGTCGTGTGTGAGACCTTCCTCCGCATCACCCCACACTTCGGCCTATGGCTCAAAACCTTCAATGTGAAGCCGAAGATGATCGATGGGCGACACGGAGAGTGCAAAGGTGCCACAATAAGCAAAGGCGCCGATGCCCTATGGCCAAAGGGTTCCTTCCCGGAGGTGTCCGATTTATAGCGGGAGTGGTTTTACATCATAGCTCCAGGAGGTACAAAGCGGGCAGCCCCCCCTGTCTTCCACCCGGGCCCTCCACCTCAACTGGTGTCATGGGTCAACAAGGGGCTAGACTGGGGGCCAGTTAATGACGTGCTGACATTG
Source organism: Triticum dicoccoides (assembly GCF_002162155.2). NCBI lineage: Eukaryota > Viridiplantae > Streptophyta > Magnoliopsida > Poales > Poaceae > Triticum > Triticum dicoccoides. The sequence continues at coordinate 782,257,163 of NC_041385.1, read as the reverse complement.
CAAAGCTGCATCCGAGATCTCCTCGAGAGGGATGTCAGTCTTGTCAAGGTAATGCAAGTAATGCTAGTTCGTTGGGTCCTGCCGTGCCAAAGTTGATCTCTCCGTATGTGGGAGTTCAACCCGGAAGGACCGCGAACTATTCAACAATTCTTCGGCGTGACGCTCGAAGGGATGTATGGACTGTTCTTTGGATCACGAATAAAGTGTCCGGACACCACCGAGGATGCGGGTCTTAACTGCAACCATCCGGATACCCAAGTAAGTAATTCCGCGACCGAACATGCCGTCTTTTATATTTGTTACAACATCATTCTGAAACATTGCTCTCAGTCAGGGCTGGATAAGAAAGGCGTAGAAGATCAGGTGTACGGCCCCCCTTCTCGAAGGCTCGCTGGATCCTGTTCTAACAAAGATGCTCGAGCGCGCACCTCATCAAGTGCCATCAGGAGAAGATGAAGGGAGGAATAAAGAAGCCGAAAGTGGGCCTCGCACATTACACATCCAAATCAGGGGAACTAGTGTCTCCGCGAAGGAGGATAATCGGGGAGGTGAATCTAGAATCCACTCTCCCCAAGGGAAGAAAAGGGCCGCCTCTGAAGACGTGGAAAAGGAGATTTCCAAACGAGGGAAGATACCTTCGCCAGGGGGCCCTGCCCCGGAGGGCATTCTTACCGCACATCGCCCACAAGGGGGCCAGCACTCCACCGAGCTGTAAGTGAACAAAAGTACTTTGGTAAATATATCCTGCTTTGTCTTTAAGTACAATAACCGAGACACACATCTTGCAGTCCGGCTCATAGCCCTTGTCAACAGAGTTCGTCTTCGGGGGATCTTCTTCCGAAGAAGATGGAGAGAGAAACGCCTCCTCGTGCCTCCCCGCCTCATGGGGCCTACGACCCTGAGGTGTCATCATGGAGGATTTCTCCTAATCAGCCAAGGACAGAAGTTAACCCTTCGGCCGCCCGAAGTCTGGAGTATTCGGCTCCAAAGGAGAACAACAAAAAGAGTCTAGGACCGTCCGTTGCACAGCCGGATACACTGATGGGTCTTCTGGAGCAAGCGGCTATCTCAGAGGCGCATCGTACCCTAATGGGTACGGTGGTTGAGAGGATTTCATCCGCCAAAAGCGGGTTGGATGAAGCTTTTACGAGTCTGCTAAGAAGCTTTGAGGTACGCAAAGTAATTTATGTATTTTTGATGGCACCACACACGCTAGGTGTGCTTTGTTTAGATAATAGCCCTTGAGACTCTGGTTGCCGTCCAGAGGCGGCAAACAGAGGATCATAGTCCTAGGTAATGATCGTACCGCTTTTATGTGCGGGCGGCTGAGGGTCCGTCGGCTGACCGGACTGCTATTTTTGCCGAACTGAAGCGGCAGCTTGACGTGGCCCAGGGTATGTATTTTCGGTTTGTCAGCAAATGTTAAGAGGAGCATGATGCTAGTATCTATAATGTGTTGTGACTGCAGATGGAGCTGCTGCCATGGAGACCCTTCGGGCGGACCTTGCCCGAGACAAGTAACAAGCCAGAAGAAGCAATGCGGCTGCCCTAAAGGCGACTGTAGAGTTAAAAGCCGAACAAGCTGCTCATCGCCAAAGCGAAGATCAGATAGCCAAGATGGCTGTTGAGCTAAAAGATGCCGCCGGCCGCTATGAGCTCCTTGAAAAGGAAAGCCAAGCGAAAGCGGCTGACCTAAAGAAGGCCTTGGGGGCGGCCAATGAAACTCGTTTTGAAATTAGAGGAATAAGGGAGGAGCTTCGCGAAGCCAGAGATATCAAGGCTGGTAGGCCCTTTTTGTTGCGGATGAAGTTCGGAGATTCGAAGTATGCCCCTCTGGATCAGTTATGGAGTGCTGCAGACGCGTATGCGGACTTGGTAAAGAGTGCTGATGCGACTGAGTTTTTCAAGGATCAGAAAGATCATTAGGTGGAATGGTTGTTCTGGTCGCAGTTCAGTGCCCTGACGCATCCGCTGCCATTGAATGAAAAGATGGCCGCATGGGCCGAGCTCCATAGGTTGTCCGGGCATGCTATGAGGTCTGTCATGGATCATCTTTGGCCGAAGGGACCAAGGCCAGACAATTATTTTGGTTTAGTGCAGCAATTCCTTGGTGTTGTGTCGCATATCAATGCTGTGAAGAGGTCGGCGTGCATAGAGGGGGCGCGGATGGCTCTTGCCTGTGTTAAAACATATTGGCAGGGATGGAGGCCACCGCTATTGCAACCCGGAGTCCGGCTGGAGGCCAGGACCCGACCGAGCACTATTTTGAAGAAGTCCTAGAAGGCGCCCGTTTAATAGATGCTCAGTGCTTGAAGATTACCATGTTCGAGTGGCATGTATCTGAATTGTAAAAACAATGCTATTTTGATTATAAAGGTTGTGTTTATACCTTTGCCTGAAAGTATTATAGTGCCTTCTATGCGGCCGTTTATGTATGTATATAACCTGAAAGTTTGCAGTCATCGGCTTCAGCCCCCACGCATCTAATGCGGGGGTGTTCAAAAAAGCGCGTAATCACACTTGATCCAACGTCTTGGTCCGTTAAGGAGGCACTACTAGGAAAACGACTATAGATGAAATAGACACTAATGTCGCACCACATGTGCGGTGCACCATTAGTATATAGCAATGGCGCACCACATATAGGTGCGCCATTAGTAATATATTGTGGTGCGCCATTAGAAGTTTTGAAAAAAAATAAAAAAAATTGTTACTAGTGGCGCACCGTGGGACAGTGCGCCATTACTAGTTGACATAGTATCGGCGCACCACACCCACCGTGCGCCATTAGTAGTTTTGAAAAAAAAAGTAAAAAAATCCCCAAAAACCTAACAGAAAAAAAGTTACGGGGCTTTCAAGATCTAGAGGCAAAAAAATTCAAAAAATTTCAAACTTACTAGTGGCGCACCATGGATGTGGTGCGCCACTAGTAACAGAAAAAAAATTGGTTTTGAATTTTTTTTCAAAAAATGATACGTAATATGAACGGGAAGTTTGAAATATTTTTCAAAATTTCATCATAGTCATGAACATGAACAAAGTCCTAGACATCAACAAGGTATGATATGATTGATATGCTAGATATATCAACAAGTGCCTGTGTAGTGAGCTGTTGATGGGGTTGGATGGAACTCTGAAATTAAGCGTGCTTTGGCTGGAGTAGTGTGAGGATGGGTGACCTTTTGGGAAGTTTGACCATGAAGTGCGATTTGACCCGAGATTAAGAAAAAAACGAAAAAAAATTTGAAAAAAAAATTATAAAACAATTTAAAAAAAAATTGTTACTAATGGCGCACTTCTATGTGGTGCACCATTAGTATACCAGATACTAATGGTGCACCGTGGGCTATTCTAATGGCGCACCGTGGGCTATTCTAATGGCACACCAGCTGTGCGCCATTAGTATACCAGATACTAGTGGCGCACCACAGGTGCGCCATTAGAAAAAAAAATTCTAATGGCGTGGTGCTAGTGGCGCACCTGTAGCCCGCCATTAGTAGCGAAAACAGGTGCGCCACTAGCAGCCCTTTTTCTAGTAGTGCGGTGATAGCGCGGCGTACCAGGCAATCGGACTATATCGCTTTAACCCTTTCACTTAGCCATAGGAGTTTGATGGTGGGGCTACTATATAGCCCTTGTTACTTCCCCGTTTATCCGAATACGGTTCGCGTACGTACATGACCGGGAAACCGGTCCTTTGTTAATATGGAGGAATCGCGAAGATTCCGCTGAGTCATCGAGTGGTTGACCAGTCTCGTGCTATATCATGACAGTCAGTTTTCATCTTTATCTACTGAGGTGCTCATCCAGATGAACCAGGGCACAATCGCAGTAGTTCTCTCGGTGCCACCTTAGCCAATAAAGCGGAACGTAAGGTAACAAAACACGGGAGCCTGGAAAACCCAACTATTGACCAAAGACATGTTTCGGAGCTGATGCATATAAGGCCAACTCGCGACGCCGAACAATCCCTAAGGTATTCAGACTTTACAACATATACTGGGCTGAGTAACGCCCTCGACAATGAGCCCTGAGTTTCCAGGTACATGCATTAGTCTGGCGTGATAAAATGCCAATAATGCCAGTACCCCTCCCGGTTGTGTTAAGTGTCCGGAGGGGAAGAAGCAGCAAGAGACATTAAAAAAAGGTTTACGCAAGGTCTTAATCTAAAATAAAACCTTTGAGCGGGGCCCTGCTGCACGTCTGCGCCTTCATCTTTGTTGTGCCGTATCCTGGAAGGCTGTAGCACGATGATCGTCTGAAAAAAGGGAAAACCCAGGTGAAAGACTTCGTGCGGGAAATTGGTTATTCTGAACGGATCATGAAAAAGCAATCTGTTATCATATGAATAGGGTCAAGCCGAACTATGGGATTTTGTTTACATGCGTGCAACCCCTACCGCCACCTATGGGGGTATATCCATCGTCCCAAGCTCAAGTTTATTCGGGCTGTTACAACAGGTGGTGCGCCGGACTCGTCTAACCGTGTCCGTGGTCTTGACGACCGATCATTTATTCTGGTTGGAGAGGTTGTTCAGTGTCCGGCTGCTAGAGCCGCCACGTATTCTTCCGCACATAAAGGACGCTCTGTATTTCAGATAACTATGATGACGCCACATGGAACGAGCATCTTAAGTTTGAGATAAGCGTAGTGCGGTACTGCATTAAAATGGGTGAAGGTCGTTCTTCCAAGTAGTGCGTGATAGCCGCTTCAGAATGGAGCGATGTCGAAGATTAATTCTTTGCTTCTGAAGTTGTCGGGAGAACCAAAAAAACCTCTATTACTAGAGAGCCCGTGCAGTGGGCCTCGACGCCTGGTATCACTCCATTAAACGTAGTATTGCTTTGGTTGATTCTTGACGGGTCTATCCCCATTTTACGGACAGTGTCCAGGTATATCAGATTAATACTACTGCCGCCGTCCATAAGGACTCTGGTGAGATGGTATCCATCAATTATTGGGTCGAGCACCAAAGCAGTCAATCCTCCGTGCCGGATACTAGCCGGATGATTCTTGCGATCGAAAGTGATCGGGCAGGCCAACCAAGGATTGAACTTGGTGGCGACGGGCTCTATAGCGTATACGTCTTGGAGTGCGAGTTTGCGCCTTCTCTTTAGTATGTGAGTTGAGTAAATCATATTCACTTTTTGGACTTCTGGTGGGAATTTTTTCTGTCCCCAAGTGTTTGGCTGGCGAGGCTCATCCTCGTATTCTCTTGGGGTCTCCCTCCCTTTGTGGTCGGTGTTTAGCTTGCCGGCCTGCTTGAAAACCCAGCATTCTTTGTGGGTGTGATTTGCAGGTTTTTCATGGGTGCCATGAATCTGACATAATCTGTCTAGAATCTTATTTAGGCTGGACGGTCCATCTCTGCTGCCTTTAAATGGCTTTTTCCATTGACCGGGTCGAGAGCCCCTGAATCCGGCGTTGACCGCCGTGTTATCTGGGCTGTCTTTATTGTTTTGACGCTTGTTTTTATTGCGTCGCGGCTTCCCATTGCCATCCCTGAGTTTGGATGTGCCTGGGTCGCTGGTGCCGCTACGGGCCTGCCAACTGTCCTCGCCCGTGCAAAAGCGGGTCATAAGCCTTGTTAGGGCTGTCATTGTCCTCGGCTTTTCCTGGCCGAGGTGTCTGGCAAGCCATTCGTCCCGGACACTATTCTTGAAAGCCGCTAAGGCTTCGGCATTCGGGCAGTCGATGATTTGATTCTTCTTAGTGAGAAATCTGTTCCACAGGTTTCGGTCTGACTCTCCGGGCTGTTTAATTATGTGATTTAAATCGTCTGCATCTAGTGGTCGGACATAGGTCCCTTGAAAATTGACCCTAAAAGCATTATCAAGCTCGTCCCAACTTCCAATTGAGTTTTCGGGGAGTATTTTCAACCAGTGCCGAGCTGGTCCTTTCAACTTCAGGGCAGGTATTTGATGGCGTCGAGATCATCTCTGCGAGCCATGTGGATGTGAAGGATAAAGTCATCAATCCAGACCCCAGGGTCTGTTGTTCCGTCATATGCTTCTATCTTCACGGGTTTGAATCCCTCTGGAAACTCATGATCCAGCACCTCATCGTTGAAGCACAGGGGGTGCACGGTACCCCTGTATTTGGATGTGTCATGGCATGCTGTCGACGGTTGTTGTGTTCGGTGTTGATTCTGATCTGGTATTCGACCAATATGATCATTTTGGTGGCTGTGATCCTGTGCCGAAGCACGCTTCCTAGATCCATAGATGGACCTGGCCATACCGGATTTTTCGTCCAGGAGCTCACGTAAATCATGTGCTGACTTGTGTGCGGCATCATTAGCCGCCCTATCACGGCCACGGTGTGGTTTATCCGGCTGATCGGATTTTTTTTCCTGATGAATGGTCTCTATAGCCTTGTCGTCGAATTCGGGCAGCAACTTGCGCTTTGGATAGCTCTTTGTGTGGCGATCGCCACCCTATTTTTCTTGAGTGTCAAGCACTTTCTTCCATCTGCGGTTGAGCATATCCTGCGCGGCCTTAAGCCTTTGCTTCTGCTTCTTCAAGCTCCTCGCGGTGGCAATAAGCCTTCTATGGAGGTTCTCTTGTTCCAAGTGTTTTTCCGGGATGATGAGTGCATCGTTGTCTGGACTGTTCTCCTCTCTGGAGATAGGTTGATGATTTTTCCCTCGGGATCGGCGTCATTGGACGTCGGCTCCGGACTATGTTCACCATCCCCTGGCCAATCCTGATCCATTGCTGGGTCCATGGGGTCATCGTTTTCTTTGGAGTCGATCGGGGTATTATTCTTTCGTGCGCTGTTATCGCTGTTTTTACTGTGGCGGGATTTAGAGCGGCACCTACGTCGTCGCTTTGCTTACTGCTTGATGGGATTGTCCTCCGTTGCATCCTCGCCATTGCTTTCTTGTGGGGTGTCCACCATGTATATATCATATAAGGAGGTGGCTATCCAGCACCCCATGGGCGGTGGTTCCTGTTCGTCTCCAGCATCGTCGTCCATACTATCGATGTCTTCGGAGTTGAAGTCAAGCGTGTCGGTTAAGTCATCAACGATGGCTATGAAGTGGGTGGTGCACGGGGAACGGATTTCTTTGTCGTCCGCTTCCCACTCGAGCCGAACATAGTTCGGCCAAGAGTCCCCTGACAGACAGAGAGAGACCTTTGTGAATTAAGCACGTCGCCCAAGGGCGAGTGCAGAAAGATATCCACGGAGGTAAACTCCATGACTAGTTCCCAATCAGATTCGATAGGCGTGGATGTACATGGTTCGGATCCTATGGCTGGAGATGAGTCCGAGGGTCCGATGACACAGATCTATTTGGAGGTGAAGTCTGTGTTTGGCTCCAGCGCCGATGAGTGTGCGGCCTCCGCTGCGGGGTCCATCCACCTGTCCTCGGATGGCGTGATCTGCTCCACATTAAGGGCCGGGGCAGCTGAAGGTGCGATCCCCCGAACACCGTCCGACGGCAGATCTGACTCATGCTCGTCGCGACTGTTTGACGCTCCTGACATGGGCTCGAATCCATCAAAGGACAGGTCTCTGCGGATGTCGGCAATATAGTTCCAGCTTCCAAACCTCACTTGATGGCTAGGGGCGTAGCTATCGATCTGCTCCAGATGGCCAAGCGAGTTGGCCCGCAGTAAGAAGCCGCCGAATAGGAAGACCTGTCCAGGGAGGAAAACCTCACCTTGGACCGCACCGTTGAAGATGATGGAAGGATCCATCAAGCCTTATCGTGACGACACAGTGGAACTCTCAATGAAAGCACCAATTTCGGTGTTAAAAACGGCGGATCTCGGGTAGGGGGTCCCGAACTGTGCGTCTAAGGCTAATGGTAAGAGGAGGCGGGGGCACGATGTTTACCCAGGTTCGGCCCCTCTCGATGGAGGTAATACCCTACTTCCTGATTCATTGATCTTGATGATATGAGTATTGCAATAGTTGATCTACAACGAGATCGTAGAGGCAAAACCCTAGAAGCTAGCCTATGATTATGATTGTTGTTGTCCTACGGACTAAAGCCTCCGGTTTATATAGACATCGGAGGGGGCTAGGGTTACACATATCCAGATTGCCAAGCTTGCCTTCCACGCAGAGGAGAGTCCCACCCAGACACGAGACGAAGTCTTCAATCTTGTATCTTCATAGTCCAACAGTCCGGCCAAAGTATATAGTCCGGCTGTCCGAGGACCCCCTAATCCAGGACTCCCTCAGTACCCATGGCTCGTTTTTTGTGATAGCGTTCACTGTAGCGCTCTTGGCGTCGGGTATAGTCATGGTAGTGAATTCCGGTTTTCTCTTTCAACATTCTTAGCCCATCTGACACGGAACATCATCGTGTTGTGCGGTCCAGAGTAGTCAAGCTCCCAGATCTCCTTGACCCTTTCGTAAAATCTTTCAGTTGTGTCGTTGTCGCTGCCGGTCATGCATTCCATCGTCACCCCTGAGTTCTCATCATCACTTTCCATATCTTTGGCCTCAGTGTAGGACGTGTATCCACTGATATCGTATGCTTGATAGGTTACGAGTTTGGGCGAGGGGCCATGTGCTAAGGCGTATATGAGCAATCCGTCGTTAGAGCCCTCCTCCGTGGGATTAGCAATAATATGCTCTTTGAACCAATGCAAGAAACTGGAGTTGTGCTCTCTAGTAATTTCGGCGTCTGTCCTGCATACCCCCCCAGTCACAATACTTCTTTGCGATAATTTATTTGTGTAGTGCCACGAAAGGCTCTACCTCGTCTAGGTGTTGTAGCACTACCAAGTTTGCTCTGTCAAAGTCATTGCATCGATCTGAGTATGCCACGTGCAGTTCCATGCGACCGTTGGAGTGACCTTCTCCTTCGAACCTCCCATCGTTCTTGTTAACGGGCAAACCAACACTAACACCAGGCGGCTGGTCTGCGTCATATAGAAAATTATTGTAGAAAGAGATCCACTCTTGTGTTAGATAGCCCTCGACGATGCTTCCATCCGGACAGGACATGTTACAAATGAATCCTTTGATGATCCCATTCATCCTCTCAAATGGCATCATGTTGTGCAGGAATGACGGCCCCGGGTCCATTATGTCATCCACAATATGGACACACAGATGCACCATCACGTCAAAGAACGCAGGCGGGAAGTACATCTCAAGCTCATTCAGTATCACAACAATCTCTTCATGTAGCCTTCGGAGCTGCTTCACACTGATCGACTTTCAGGAGATGACGTCGAAAAAGTTGCAAAGACCAATAAGCGTGTCACGGACGTGCTTGTCCATTATCCCTCTAAGGGCAACAGGTAGTATCTGCGTCATCATCTCATGAAAGTCATGGGACTTCATCCCGCTTAACCTTTTCTTGTTGGTGTCTAGATATATGCTTATCTTGCCACAGTAACCGGAAATAACTTTGACTCCGGTAAGGCACTTAAAGAATTGAACGATCTCAGCCTCACTAAAGGTGAAGCAATAAGGGGGGCAATAATCATATTTCTTTATTTTCTTGCCCTTCTTCTCCCACGCCTATGTCTCCGTTTCTATCTCATCTGACTTTTTACATGGCGCCATGTGCAGATGTTCCCTTATATTGAAATCTTGCAAGTCTTTTCTTGCCTTCGGCCCAGCCTTTGTCTTCTCCGACATGTTCATCAGTGTCGCGAGCAAGATCTCAAGGACATTATTATAGATATGCATTTGATCAAGGCAATGAGGTGTATCGAGTTTGTGCCAGTACTCCATGTCCCAGAACACAGACCTCGTCTTCCATACCTTCAGCAACGAATCCAGCGCCTTTTTCATCATCTTTCCCGGTGTGGGGCACTCCTTCCAGTTTTTCAACAACTCATCAATTTCGGTGCTGCTTCGCTTACGTGGAGGTCCTCGATGCTTAGCGTGACCATTGAATAGATCTCCATGGTTTCTCCACGGGTCATCCTGTTCGAGCCATCTTCGATGCCGCATGTACACGATTTTCCCAAACCCACCATCTTTCCTTGATGTCAGCTGCCGAGACGTCACATCATCCATCCACTGCGTGCATCCGCAATATCCATGGCACACCGGGCCTGCGACATATCCGTAACCGAGATAGTCATGCACCATCGTGATTGGCGCGGCTCTCATGTAGAGATAATCGCCTTTGCTAGTGTCCCATAACGTGTCTAACTCCTCTTGAAGTAGCCGCATATACAAATTAATATTATTTCCTGGTAGTTTTGGCCCTTGAATCAGCATGCTCATGTGAATGTACTTCGACTTCATCCACAACTAGGGGGGAGGTTGTACATCAATACAAACACGGGCCATGTGCTATGGTTGGTGTTCTGGTTGCCAAATGGATTCATGCCATCAGTACACGCGCTGAGCATAGTGTTCCCTGCATCACATTCGAAATACTGATAGAAGCTGTTCAACACTCTCCACTGGCTTCCATACTTGACGTGTCTCAGCTTCGGATCATCTCCATCGTTGGGCTTCTTCCTCTCCGCATGCCAGCGCATTAGCTTTGCTTCCTTGGGATCTATGAAATATCGCTGGAGACGGGGAGTGATCGGTAAGTACCATACAACTTTCTGGGGACATTTCTTCCAGTCCTTCTTGTATCGAGAAGCATTGCACACCGGATAGCTTGTTTTTTCCGTGTGCTCCTTCCAATAAATTATGCAATCGTTGATGCATTCATGATATCTAACATGCGGCAGATCAAGAGGGCACACGATCTTCTTAGCCTCGTCAACACTAGTAGGACATAGACTCCCCATGGGAAGAACATCGTTTAGGTACTTGAGATGCTCATCAAGGCCAGTGTCGGTCCATTTGTTTTTAGCCTTCGTCTTCAGGAGTTGGAGCGTGAAACTCAAGTGGGTCACCTTAGGATTGCAACCATCATACAATGGAGTGTTTGAGTCTACAACTAGTTGCTCCAGCTTAGCCTCAGTCGGTGTCAAAACCGAAAGAGCTCGGGTAGGGGGTCCCGAACTATGCGTCTAAGGCTAATGGTAACAGGAGGTGGGGGACACAATGTTTACCCAGGTTCGGGCCCTCTCTATGGAGGTAATACCCTACTTCCTGCTTGATTGATCTTGATGATATGAGTACTACAAGAGTTGATCTACCACGAGATCGTAGAGGCTAAACCCTAGAAGCTAGCCTATGATTATGATTGTTCTTGTCCTACGGACTAAACCCTCCGGTTTATATAGACACCGGAGGAGGCTAGGGTTGCACAAAGTCGGTTATAGAGAAGAAAATCACTACTAGGGAAAACCCTAGTAGTAGCGCGGGTTTAATGCCCACTAGTAGCGCGTGCTCCCGTGCTACTAACAAGGCGCTACAGCTATTACGTAGCAGTAGCGCCAGTGACACGTGCTACTGCTAAGACACATAGCGGCAGTGCTTCTTCTCTCCCGCGTTGTTGCTAAACTAGCTAGTTGCAGCGTGTTTACTATCCATCGCTACTAGTATTCTTTTTTCTTTTCTTATATTTTTAGTGTATTTATACGCCATTATACAAATTTTGGTACAATACCAATTATGAGGTTTATATCATTATGTCCATAACAGCGTGTCAAATGAAGGTGGATTAGGTTCAAGTGGAGGCAATATGTGATGCATGTCAAAAGTATACTACTAATCCAAACTTGATCTAGTTTGGACTAGTAGTACTTTCGATGTGCACCACATGTTGCCTCCACTTGAATATAATCCGCCAACACAAGCTATTTAATCACCATCATAGTCATTACCACCAACAGTATTTATTTAATCACCATAGTCATAGTGTACCACATAATCATCTTCAAACTCATTCTGGCTAGCTAATCACCACCAACACTAAATGCGGTAGCTATCTAATCACCACTAACACTAGCTAATAATAATCATCATAGTCATTACCACCAACACTAGCTACTTAATCATAATAGTCATAGTGTAGCACATCATCATCTTCATACTCATTTCTAGCTAGCTAATCAGTCCTGCTATTCTCTCTCAGGTAAAATAAGATAAAACATGTGTAGCTCTCCTCCTTCATCAAGTTGGAGCCTGCAGATGAACCTGACTCCTAATCGTCCACTACGCTTCTGATTGCTGCCCCCTAGTACTTCTCTGTGCTCCTCCATGACAAATTTGGTCCAGTCTTTCACTATTAAGCATTCATTGCTTTTAGAAATCCTGAATGCACTATACTGCATTGTAGGATATCTTGGTTGTAAGATAACAATACTCATGGTACCTTTACTCTCGATCCCATGAGGCACAACATTCATCAGGAGTCCCTGTTGAAGAACATCGTATGGTAACATACTTACCAATGAAGTTTAGCTTGAAAAATAATGTATGGAAAAGATGCACTTAGGATAAATAGTAAAAATCTTACCATCTTTCCTAAATAGATGTGACTGTAGTTCATTATGAACACTATTGGTCGCACGTTTTCAGTACTAACATTTCTAAGTGAGGAGGAAAATTTGTCTTGACAGTATCAAGATCCTCAAGCCATGAAACATAATGACTTAGCTCCTCGCAGTTTAGTTCAGCCCCGGGACAGTAGTAAGTCCTGCCTACCAAGCGCTGGACATGTTTGCTTGAACTGAAATAAGCTGACAATAGAAAATTAGTTGTCAACTATTTTTGAATAAAAAATATCAAATACATAAATATGGTTGAGAAATTCACATAATGGTATAACTGGAGGCATCTGCACATCGACCCAGATGTCGGTATTACCTTCAATATCATCTTCGGGACGAATATCAAAGGTGATAACCATATCAGGCTCAATGCATAAGTCTTGCATAGTACTCGCCATGTTTTGCATCCAAAATAGGTGTAGTGGTCTGCGTTGTATAATTTTGCGTGGAAAATATAACCATGCTCAGTCTTCAAGTAAACTTTCTTTACCTCCATAGTATGACTAAAACCTATCTTATCCAATACAAAAACTCTTGCATGGCAGGGGATACGCTAGTAGAATAGTAAAAGAATTAAATTATAAGTTGAAGAAAATGAAGCAGATGTCATGCTTAATTACGAAAAAAGACTTGTCGTTGTGACTTACTGTATCCACTTTGAAGTCCTCGTCCAGCTTGATGCTGAAGCGCCTATCATCTAGGAAGATTCCGTCGCACAGGCCACGCTCGTCTTCGCAGTATTTGCAAATACCGAAATCCTTTTTGTCGCCAGACATTTCCTATGTTCATAGTTGAAACATTAATTGAAAATCGATCGAAGACAACTACCAGGATACTCAACACACAAATCCGGCGCACTCGATATTTCCTACATATTCTGGCACAAGTCATGCCAAAATTCACGGAAAAATTCGGCATGACCTTCGCTAAAATAGGATATATCGAGCGCCTGAAATTTGCCGGAACGGAAATGAATCAACACTCCGGCAAAACATAGGCCACTCGGAGGTGTAACCTGCAAACATGACCGGCCACTTGGGCAAGCACATATCCTATTTGAGCAACACAAGATATACATTTCAAAATATCTTATAGGACTCAAATTAGCATGCATTCAATAAGCAAAAGTAAATCATCTCATGCGTCCGTACATCGTCGAATATTATCACTAATACATCCCGAATAGTATCATACATATAACATCATAGGATCATAGGACACCCACAAAGAAGGAACCATCATAGGATCATAGCTCCAGGTATTGGAGAACGTGTGCTCCAACACAAACAAGTAGCGATGGACGTGCACGTCCTCCTAACTGACACGGTGATGCACCACCTCCGCGGGGTCCTTGAGCCTCTGGAACGTCACTGGCCCACGCGACCGCCACCAAAGAAGGTTCGGGTCAATGACAGGCTGGCTCCTCACCAGCCTGCGCCCCCCGGTAGGTAGCGCCTCCCAGTACCACCCCGGCGGAGTCCAGTCCTGGACATGGCCCATCTGGTGACGCAGGTGTCCTCCACTGACTCGACGACGAGGATGCGGGATAGGCATCGTCGACGTCGATGCAGGAAAAATTGCTTTAACTAAAAAATAACAACAAGTTCTTACTAACTAGTTCTATTAATTCAACTAGTTCTTACTAAAAATAAACTTACTATAAATAAAAATAAATGAGTACCTAATTAGTACCTAGTTCTTACTAACTAATTAGTACCTAGGAACTACTGCCCTAATTACCATCTAATCTGATGAACCTAGGGGTGGAATGTGGTAGCGGATATTCCAATTATCCAACTTAAAAGTGAAATAAGTGGTCCAATTTTACTCGTTTTATTATGCATTACACTAGTGTTTAGTCATCATCTAAGAAAACATCCCAGCCGCATCTGTATCCAATTCATTTCCACCCATAGATGAACCCTAACTAATTTGATGCAACTAAAATTTGAAGAACCCTATCTTGGAAGAGGTAGGGGAGGGGGAGGAGCAGGCTTGCTCACCTCGGATGCCTGCGGTGAGAGAGGCGCAGGCGGCGTTGAGGTCGGGGTCGGGGCTCGGGCGCGCGGCGGAGGGCGGCATCGAGGTCATGGTCGGGGGCGGCGTCGAGGTCGGGGTCGGGGGCGGCATCGAATCCGAGGTCGGGTGCGGCATCGAGGGTGTGCGGATAGCGACAGGAGAGCGCGCGGCGGCCGATGGGCGATGGTGGCAACGACAGCGGGAGGAGTTTGATTTGGGGCAAGTGGCCGTGTGGAAGAACGACCGCGCGGTTAAGTCAGAAGTAGTAGTAGCGCGTTCCAGGAAACGCGCTACTGCTAAGATAGGTACAAAGTTTTCCTCGATACGGGCTACTGCTATTCCTTTCTCTTTTTTTACTTTTTCATTTATTTTTCTTCACATTTTATTTTTTTTCCTTTCACCTTTTTCTATTTCTTTCATTTTTCATTTACTTTTCTATTTGCTTTCCATTTAATTTTATTTCCTTTAGCAGTAGCGCATTGCATCGTACACGCTCTGCTACAAAGTAAGTAGCGGTAGCGCGGTTCTACGTAGATCGCTACTAGTATGTGTAGCCTATAGGCTAAGCCCACTACTAGGAAAAGGCCTACTAATGGCGCACCGGTTTTGCCTACTAATGGCGCACTACCGGTGCGCCATTAGTAGCACGCCACTAGTATTTTTTACTAATGGCGCACCTCTGTTGCGCCATTAGTATCTGGTGTACTAATGGCGCACCAGGCAGTGCGCCATTAGTATGTAACACCGTGCGCCATTAGTATGCCTCCCGAGGGCCCATATGTAACCACGTGCTTTGTCATACTAATGGCGCACCCTGCCTTGATGTGCCATTAGTATCCTTTTGGCATACTAATGGCGCACCTTGTGGTGATGCGCCATTAGTATGAATATTTGGTTTTTTTGCTTTTTTGATTTTTGCACAGGTTACAAAATATATTATTGGACAGAATATAGACAGCTGCACACAGCAACATCAGATTCATCGAATACAATAGAAGATTAGTCTCTGAATACAATTCATCATATTAGTCTCCGAATTCAAAAGACCGAACAAAGATAAAACATTACAAGTCTCAAGACGGCGAGTATCGAGTTTGTCTTCACATTACAAGTCGATATCGATCATCTAAACTACCATCACATAAAAGAGAGTTGTGGTCATCACGATGAGCATCATCGCGATCAAACTGGTCTTCATCCGGTTCCTCCAACGCTCCCTCCTCTCTCCCGCTAGATAGCGGGCATATCTAGATTCGGCCTCCGCCCTAGTGGTGTACCCTTTGTAACTGTTACCGCTGAAACGGTGAACCTGTCTCCGACACTCCTCCCAGTCGTCGTAGACTCCGGGAACCTTACCCTTGTACACGACATACGACGGCATCTCTATGCACAAGCCAAACAACAGACAATACATAAGCAATATGTAAGTATGCAACAGAAGGATCGGAAGAGAAAAGCAAGACATTAATTGCACGATTCATGGTCCTACTAATAAATATCATTGATTACATCTAAGTTGAACGACTGTCCAAACCAAAGAGACATACGAATTCATTAAAGTTTAATTACAACATGAGCCAATCAATGTTTCAGAACTACACATCACTACTTTCGACTCGACTCATCGGACAGGAGCATGGATGAAGCCGCCGTCTGTCGTGATGGTCAAGAAATCGCGGTCGTTGTCACCCTGCATTTGTAGCGTACCATCTATCTCATTGTTGGACGGTTGATATCTAAGGTAGAACTGCCCCTAGGTATGAAGGACATCTTGATGGATGATGTCCTCAAACTTCGACTGGATGCGAAAGAATTCTTGTCTCAGGTCCGCGTCCTGGATTGCCGACAAGTTCGCGGCCCAACCTTTGAGATTATCTGGTAGCAGAAGTTGATGACGGTCCCTTACGATCGCCCACATGTGATGGAGGGTGTAGTAGGCATCTTTCTGACCGCCAGTCGGCTGCTTGACGCAGCAGAACTTCATATTGTGTGAGAACATGTGCTTGCCGTACTTATGAAACGCCCTGGTGAAGGTGCCTCCAGATTTGGCGTAGCCGGGGAGAACATCATCGAGAACTTTCTTGACATTTGTGCAGTCTATCTTGGAGTTATGGTTCGGGTCGAAATACGTGGCCATGGAATATTTCGGGCTTAAGAGGATGAGTGTGCAATGTGTGTCACTGCACAGAACACGGAATGTTAGAAAAAAAAAGAACGATCGAAATCTAAGAAATCATATGTTACGGGGCGGTTAAGGGATGACTTACTCGGGAAAGTAAGCCACAAGGAAGTTATCCTTATCTGGGTTTGCCAGAATGACACCTTCGAGGTGTGAACTCGCAACTTGGCGGTCCCCAGCACTGCTCAAGTGCTTGGCACGCATTTAGAAGGGGTCGACTATCACGATGTCCGGGTTCTTGTCTCTAATGATCCGCATCTCCATACTCAGCGAAAACAGCCGAAAGAAGGTGTAGTGCAGCGGATGAAGGTTAAACATAGCAAAGATGTCATCAAACCGCAGGACGATCGTACCCCCAATGTCGCCATCCACAAAGCCCTTGCCCTCTGGCACCTTGGCCGCGAAAACTGGGTATGCGACATCCTTCTCTCTGAGATGCCGCTTCTCCAAAGAAAGAACACTGTCGTGCAGACTCCGTATAGCATCGGTTGCAGCATTCAGCATATTTGGCGGTAGCATCGCCCTACCCGCCACATGCACCCTCCTCGAGATATCCTTAGGTGAAGGTGGCCCGTCCTGAGCACGGATCGAACTCAGTGCCGGCTGGCTCGCACCGGCGCCCTTGTTAGGCTTTCGTTTCCGTCCCTTCTTCTTGATCTCCTGTAATGGGACTGAGTTCTGCTCACAGACCGCCTTCTTGAGTGTGTTGGGGCTGATAATATTTCGCACCTTAGCTATCTGAGGCTCGGTGAACGCGGGAGCTGGAGGCATCTCCTGAGAACTGAACGCCAGACGACGCCTGTTGCAATTGGATTTCTCCGCCGTACCAGCTAGATTGTGGTCGTCTTGGTTGGGTTGTTGAGAAAGAGGCTCGCAGAACTCATCAGCGTACCCATGTTCGGTGAAGTATTTATCGACTTTGGTAAATGTACCGTCGTCGTTGTTGTCATCGTCCGGATCCTGTGCCCTAGGGTTGTCCGGATCATGTGCCATAGGGATGTACGGCAGGTCCGGTAGCGTTGCGGCGTTGTTGCCATGGCTTTGCGCCGGCACGACTGGCGGTCTTGTCTGTGGGGTGGTGTCCCCCGCCCGCAAATGAATCTGGCTCTTCGGCCAAAGCAGGGGCCAGTTTACGCAGGCGCTGAGGGTCATCTCATCTTCTTCGTCGGCCCCAGCGGGTCGAACCGGAGGTAACAGCTCGTCGCAGCCTGGCAGCACCCGAACCAATTCAACCCTATACACTATGGGTGGCATCGGATTACCGTGGAACATGGGGTTGCCCGGTTGAACGATTCTGCCCTTGGCGACATCGACCAACTTGGCGCCCACGAAGTGCAGAAGAGTGCAAGGAACGTCGGCGGTGCCCTGCAAAAACATGTACAGGGCATCAGGGATGCCCAGTCAAAGGCAAGGAGATGAAGTCATTGGCCAAGAGGCTTAGGTACCGTGATGCCGTCGAGCTCGGCTAATGTCGAGGCACCGCCAACGGCGGGCATGCAACTGACGGAGGGGGCGCTTGCTGGGGAGGTGCCGGCCGGCGTACACCCGGGTGCATTAAGCTCCAATGCCCGTGCCGGCGCCGGAGACAAGAATACCGCCTCCGTCGGAGACACCAATGGCGCCGCCTGCGCACTGTGCGAGTTGCTGGCCGTGAAGCTGGGAACCGGGGGAGGCCCCTGTTGGCCGCCCGCAATCCACGTTGTCAGCCCATGAATCAACGTAGGCACCATGGCGTTGAGCTTCGTTCCCAGTTGTTGTTCCGCTTGCTCTTGGACAAGCTCCGGAATCCGCGCCACTTGTGCCTTCAGTGCTTCAACCTCGCGTGTCTGGCTTTCCGAGCTGGCCTTTTTCTCCTTCCACACACTAGCGGTATAGTATGACCCCCATTTTGTGGACAAGCCTTTGCCGGCCACACGACCAGCTGACATCGGCTTAGTGAGCTTATCCTTGCTTTTCATTATGTTCAACGCCCTATTTAAAGGGGTGTCGAAAGGGGAGCACTGAGACGACCCCGCGCTACTACTTTCAGTGTCCTGCGAAAGGAACGTGAACCATTTAGAAATATTGGGGATTAATTAGAGTGCAACCATATGGAGCTAATTATGCGGGGGAGTATTCCTTACCAGAACAAGCTCAAGCACCCTGGTCTTCGGATCCGTTGTAAGCTCCTTTGTTATCGGGTCCTCCTTGTACCGGGCCATGGCATAGTTCCTTGTCAGCTTGTCACCGTTGTATTTCTCGAAGCGGGGCGGTAGGCCTTGCTCGGCACGCTCCGCGTCCTCCTTGTCCCATATAGGCTATGCCACTCTCTAACCGCCGGGACCGAGTTTGTGTTCCCCTAAGTTCAACTCCCGCATTTCTTTCCCCCACTGACTTGATTCGGAGGTTGTGCTGCTCTCGCACTTGATCTTGAACTCCTTGTACTCATCATCGCTCATCAAAGGATATTTCGCCTTGATCTTCTCATAACTATCACCTTTATCAATCATTCTCTTCACCGCGCTTCTCCAAGTAGACAGGGCCGTGCTCATGTTCGTGAGGGCAGCACTATTCACTTTATTCCCTGAGAGGCGTGTGTTTTCAAATTCGGCGGGGAACTTGTGTCGTTCGTGCAGCTTCGTGAAGAGGAGGTTGCAAAAATTCCCGTGGTACTTATTCCTATGGTTATCGGTGTTGATCGAGATGGTGCTCCGGAGAATGCACCCGAGCTGAAGCGAGTACCCCTTGACTATAGGTTTGGGCTCCGTTGGATTCCCGTCAGAGTCCACTTGAGTGAATTCCTCCTTGAGGGTGCGGAGCGCATTCGGGCGTCGGTCCTTCCTTTGCTTCTTCGGTTGGCTGCCATCTGTGTGTGCGCCGCCATCATCAATGGTGGCATCCTCGGCGGCAGCATCAGTGGTGTCATCCCCGACGCCACTAGGGGTTGTGTAGGCAGGATCGGTGTCTTCCGCGGCGTCCTCATAGCGGTGAGGTTGTTCCTCCATCTCCTCGGACAGCTCCCAGAATTGCTTGCCGCCCGAACCACCGGCCTCATCGTTGTGGGCCATGTTTCGCTCTAAATAGGAAAAAAGTTTGGTCAAAAAGTTGGTTATTCTCAAGAACAAGATCATGGTCTCATCATTTCCGGTTTGTCGACGCTGAGGCACCCTAAAAGCCTAAGCTTTCATCATTTAGGGTTTGTCGACGCCGAGGCACCCTAAAAGCCTAAGCGTACATCATTTGGGTTCTCATCGACACCGAGACATCCGGGGCAGCCAAGTTAAGTTTTCATCATTTAGGGTTTATCGATGCCGACGCACCCTAGGTTGGGCCTAATCACTTGGCACTAATCACTTGGCTCTATTTCCACCTATGATTGGTTTATCATCTAGGTTTTATCGATGCTAAGGAGAATTCTAAGTTGGCCTAATCACTTGGCTCTATTTCCACCTATGGTTTAATGCAGCAAGAATAAAGGGGTAGTTGATCCTACTTAACTAAGTACCCCATATGTCCTATTTTTAGCAAAGTCATGCTAAAATTCAAGGAAAATTCCAGCATGACCTTTGCTGAAAATAGGACATATGGAGTACCCGAATTTGCCGGAACATAAGTTAATCAACATTCCGGCAAACTCAAGGGCCTCTCGGGGTACCTGCAAATTCATCACGACACAAACCCAGCAAACTAGCACCACAATGTGCCTCTACTTTCATATGGTAGAAAAGGCCACAGACCATATGGTCCTCTGCTTTCATATGGACAAAAATAAGCTCAACTTATGTGAGCTTCCATTCCAGATCTAATAGCAGCAAGTTGTTCACTGGTAGCTCAACTTATGTGAGCTGCCTTTAAGAAAAGAAATCTGCAGTGGCACATCTGCTCTCTGAATACATTGGCAAGAAGCAAAACAACACCTAGTACCATCCATCTGCTATGGCCGTATCATGCAGTTTAACTACGCACTAACAGGTAATTATATAACAGAAAACTTTGCGCGTACGTGTCACTAAGCTTGGAAAAGCAACATACCTCGTCCTCTTGGTTAGTCCAAACAAGCAGTATGCTGAGCCTCAACTCACCACCTGCACATTTAACAGCACCCATGAAATGAAAAACTAAACATAATTGTCAACCAACAAAACCAAAACACAAACATGACTTCAAATTTTCACGATCAGGAAGAAAAACAGGGTTTTCGACTACTATATCCAGTTTCATGGCATCAGTTGAACAGTTGAAAAAGAACAAGCTTCATTTATATATCTTGCTGCTAACAAACATAACTATTTGCTTTCACTTACAGATTGTTAGCACAAACCAAACAAGTAAGCAACAATTGACCTACACGATTGTTTACCACTACTAAGACATGGATATAATAGCTATCTCCCCCCTTGTTCCTCGTGCCTTAGTTGAATTCAGAGAAGAGAGAGCTCAGATCCTAGAACAGGGATCTAATCATCATCATTGCCCACCATATGCATGATATGGGCATCTCACCACCACTACCACAAGAGAACACTAGGATTATCGTATTCAGTTTTCGTCATTTTAGCTAATGCGGGGGGATATCATGTGTCGAACGGAGGTGAGCATCGTACTGTCATGGAAGGGGTTTATTAGGAGTGGCTATTTAGTTTGTGCTTGACACTTGTGAGTGCAATTGCAAAGCTTTCCCCTGTCCATCAATATTATGTGGTGCTTTTTCTTTCTGAATTTAAAGAGTGCCAACTTCAGCACTGATCATGAAACCTACAATTGCCACTGCTAACATGTTTAAACCAAAAAAATTTCTCATGAAAAATATTCAACCTACAATTTGTAAACATTTGCCCTTAGAGGCATTATCACAAACACCTATCAAGCACAATCCTTTCACATGTAAACTTGAGCATGCTCTGGAAAAATCACGCAACAAACAAGAGGAAGGAGGGAGGGGGGATGAGGGAAGAGGGAGGAAGGATGATGGAGTGGTGGCTACCTGCCTACGGACTGGTCGTCGGCGTAGCTCCGGGCGGCAGCGTTGCTGGGCAGGAGCGCCTGCCCAAGGGAGGGGGGCGCCGCTGGTGGGAGCGGCTGCTTGATGGGGGGAGGCGCTGCTGGGGTCCTGTACCGGAGGTGGGCAGTGGAGGATTCGGCCGGCTGGGCGCGCCGCAGCAGCGGGCCGACAGAACTGGAGGCGGCTAGGAACCCTAGCTGTCGCGCTCGTGAGGGAGGTTGACGCAGGCGGGGCCGCGGTGGGAGGGGGACGGCGAGGGCGCGGGCGCGGGCGCAGGGGGGACGGTGAGGGAGGTGGTCGGCGGCGGAGGGTGGTCGGGTGCACGGCCGGGGACGGCGAGCACGGGGGAAGTGGTGGTCGGTGGGTGAGATGAGGCAGGGGAGGGATTAGAGAGAAATGTGAGAGATTGGGGATTTTAGTTTTGGGGGAGGCTTAGCAATGGCGCACCACCCAGGGATGCGCCATAAGTACATCCATAGCAATGGCGCACCACCGAGGGGTGCACCATAAGTAATTTAATCTAGCCCGACTTGTCAGGTTATATACCACCTAACCCCATCTACAACAGAACCCGCCCACTAGCCCGACTGGTCAATACGCAGCACACACACCAGGAGGTCCTGGGTTCAATTCCCAGGCTCCCCAATATTATTTTTTATGCATTTTAAATCCTGTTTGATATTTATTTGTGTTTAAATATGTACAAACTTGTTTAAATCATAACAATAATATTTTTTTATAAAAACAGTAATAATTTTTAAAAAAATATGTTCTAATTTGTTACTTGAAAATATCATCGGCGGCGGCGGTGGAGCGGGGGAGGGTGCGGGGTGTGCCCGTTGGCGGCGGTGGAGCGGGGCAGGGTGCGGGGGGCCGGGTGCTCGTCAGCGGCGGTTGAGCGGGGGAGGGTTCGGTGGGTCGTCAGCGGCGATGGAGCTAGCGGGGGAGGGTGCGGGTGGGATCGAGATCGATATGGAGGGGGAATCAAGATTGAGATGGAGGGGGATCGAGATGGAGGGGGATCGAGATCAAGTGTCCTCATGAATTCAAAAAGTGTCCATGAAATTTAAAAATATTCATGATATCAAAAAGTGCCCATGAAATACAATCGAGAAATGAAGACTACGATTTAAATACAATCGATCTTAGCTAGCTATCTGTTCACAATCTTCTTGCCCTTCTTTTTCGCAAATGGAGTTCTTCTGTGGAACGGACGTCCTTTAGGTAGGGTTGTCCTGGTTCTTCTTGTGGTGTGTGCTGCTACTTCATCGTCGTCGTCATGTTCGATCTTCCGGTCGCCGTACTTGTCGAAGTCTTGCTCATTGGCTACTCCATCCATTCCGATGATCTTCCTTTTGCCTCTCCTCACGACAACACGACTGGGCTTTGACGGGTCGGTAATGAAGAAGCATTGGTCCACTTGGGAAGCCAGTACCCATGGCTCATTTTCTCGGTGACGTTTGCGCCCGCGGTCTTGGATTTGGCTTCGGGTATAACCATGGTGGTGAAATACCGGTCTTCTTTTAGAACGCTCTTGGCCCATCTGACACGGAACATCGGGACCTTCTCTCCTTCCGTAGTATCTGTCCTTGTCGTTGCCGGTGTAGGATTCCATCGTTACCCCGGAGTTCTGATAACCATCACTCTTCATGTCCTTGTTCTCGGTGTAGAATGTGTAGCCGTTGATATCGTACGCCTCATAGGTCATCAGGTTGTGCTCGGCGCCCTGTGACAAGGCGAATATGAGTTGTTCTTCCACGGAAGAATCCTCATGTAAAGTGTACGACAGAAGCTTCTGCTTCAACCAACGCGTGAAACATGAGTTGTGCTTTTTGATTATATCTCCGTCCGTCCTATGTTGTCCTCGGTCATTGTACGTCTTCTCAATAAAGGTTTTGTGCTCTACCACCCAAGGATCGACCACGTCTATGTGTTGTAGCGCGACTAGGTTTGCTCTTTGAAAGTCGGCGAGTCGACCCTCGAAGTCGACATGCATTTCGCGGCGATCCTCACAGTGACCCCATCCAGCGAGCCTGCCGATGTGCCTGTTGACGGGCAGACCAATAGGGTTCTCGATGCCTAGATAATTCGTGCAGTGGGAGATGCACTCTTCGGTCAGAAAGCCCTTGGCTATACTTCCCTCTGGACGTGACATGTTGCGAACGTATCCTTTGATGACACCATTCATCCTTTCGAACGGCATCATGCTGTGCAGGAACTTCGGCCCGAGTTGGATGATATCCTCCACGATATGGACCAACAGATGCACCATAATGTCGAAGAATGCGGGCGGGAAGTACATCTCAAGCTCGCATAGTATCACCACGATCTCATCCTATAGCCTTCTGAGTTGCCTCACGCCAATCGACTTCCGAGAGATGACGTTGAAAAAGTTGCATAGGCCAAATAGCATTTCACGGACGTGCGCATCCATGATCCCACGGATTGCAACTGGAAGTATCCGCGTCATCAGCACGTGACAGTCGTGAGACTTCATCCCGCTGAACTTCTGCTTCGCTGGGTCTAGGTATCTGCTTATCTTCCCCGCGTAACCGTAAGTAAGTTTTACTCCTAGGACGCAGGTGAAGTACATTCACGCGGGAGGGTAGTCATTTCCGGTCTTCTTGGCCTTTTTGCCTTTGCGACGACTTTCTGTGTCCTGCTTCGCCTCATCATCATCATCATCATCATCATCATCATCATTAGTGTGAAGCTCCTACCTGATGCCCATTGATTTCAAGTCTGCCCTTGCATTCGGCCCATCTTTGATCCACTCTGGCATGTTGAGCAGGGTACCAAGCAGACTCTCGCACACGTTCTTCGTGATATGCATGACATCAAGGCTGTGAGGCACACGGTGGATCTTCCAGTACGGCAAGTCCCAAAAAACAGACCTCGTTTTCCATACCTTCAGCAGCGGCTCTGGCGCCTTTCGCTTCTTTCCCGGCTCTGGCACCTTTTGCTTCTTTCCTGGCAGTGGGCAGTCTTTCCAATTTTTCAACAACTCGTCTATTTCCTCACCGCTCCTCGTACACGGGCGTTTTCGGGGTTCGGTTTCACCATCGAACAGATCCTTGCGTTTCCTCCACGGGTCATCGTCGCGAAGCCACCTTCGATGTCCCATGAACACGGTTTTCGAAGACCCGAGATCTCTATCTAGCCGGCGATACGTTGTGTCATCCATGCACCTTACGCATCCAGAAAATCCGTGGACTACCTGCCCCGCGAGATATCCGTAACCAAGATAGTCATGCACCGTCGTGAGCAGTGCGGCTCTCATAGGGAAATATTCTTTCTCTGCGGCGTCCCACGTATTGGCTGGCGTTTTCCACAGCGTGTCTCGCTCCTCCTTCAGCAGCCCCAGATACAGATTGATGTCGTTCCCTGGTTGTTTCGGCCCTTCAATTAGCATACTCATGTGAATGTACTTCCTCTTCATGCACAACTAGGGGGGAAGGTTGTACATCCACACAAACATAGGCCAGGTGCTATCTGTGCTTCTCTGGCTGCCAAACGGATTGACTCCATCGGTGCTCACGCCCAGCATGATGTTCCTTGGATCCTTCCCAAATTCTGGGTATTCGAAGTTCAACCCTTGCCACTGGCTCGCATCCTTAGGGTGACTCAGCATCTTGTCTTTTTTATTTATCTCCAGATCATTTCCGCCATCTTCCCGCTTCTTCTCCTCCCTATCCGCGTGCCAACGCAGGAGCTTTGCTACCTTAGGGTCCGCGAAATACCACTGCAGACGAGGAGTGATCGGAAAGTACCAAATCGATTTTCGAGGAGCTTTCTTCCTCTTCTTGTATCGAGTGACGCGGCACACCAGACATATGGTAAACTCCGCGTGCTCGTCCCGATAAATGATGCAATTGTTCATGCACACATGGTATTTCACGTGTGGTAAATCCAGAGGAGACACGATTTTCTTCGCCTCCTCGAAACTGGTCGGGCACTTGTTCCCCTTGGGAAGACGTTCGTGCCAGAACGACATGTTCTCATCGAAGCATGCGTCGGTCATTTTGTGTTTTACCTTCATCTCCAGAGCCATGAGCGTTACTTTCAGGCGGGTATCCTCGGGCCTGCATCCTTCATACAATGCAGTAACCGCATCTATCTCCAGTTGATCCAGCTTGGCTTTCTCTCGGGCGGCAGCTCTTGTGTTATCCGTCTGCTTGAGAAGCAGCTCTTGAATATGAGGGTCCTGCACCCAGCCTCCATCGTCCTCTGCTCCGGCATCTTCATCTTCATGATCATGCCCTTCGTCTTGATCTTCCTCATCATCATGTACGACATCTTCTACATGATGACTGTGTACAGCATCACCACCGTGATCATGTCCTGGAGATTCTTCGTCTTCTCGCCCGCCCTCACCGCAGTGGTACTTGTCTTGTTGCCCTTCCTCATTTCTTGCCTGGCCCCCATGGGCGACTTCATAGTCATCTTCATCACCTTGCCACCGATAGCCATCCATGAAACCACGCAAGAGCAGGTGGTCCCGCACCTGCCCGGAATCCGGGTCCGCAATAAGGCTCTTCAGCTTGCATCTTTGACACGGACATCTTATCTCCGTCTCATTCTTTTGAAGCATCTCGGCCTTCGCGGAGCTCAAAAACCTATTCACGATGCCTTCGGTCCTTGTGCGGACCATGGTCGCCTGCGGGGTAGAGCAAAACAATATTTTAGAATCAAGAAAAAATTTGGCATGACCTTCCCTAAAAATAGGACCAAAAAGAATGCACAGTGCCAAAATTCTCGCCGAAATGGAAATGAATCAACATTCCGGCAAAATATTGGCAACTATCGCATTTCAAATACCGGTACCTGCAAACACAAACATATATGCAACACCACAAACGCAAGCAACACCACAAACATACATAGATCTAGCTAGGCCATAAAAAGTGCATGTGCACGTTGTTGGAGCGAGCTAGGGAGAAAAAAAGTAGATCTACATCATGAAGATAGCTTTGCCCTTACTTACCTATCAAAAAAAGGTAATTTCACCACTTAATTTTGATGAATCTATGGCAGAAATGAGGTGAGGAGGAGGAGGCAGCCGAGACAAGCTTGGAGGAGGAGGTGGAGAGAATGAAGTGGGGAAAGTGAGTGGGTAGGTGGGTTGTCCAAAATATCTTGTTGGTCCCAGGTTACTAATGGCGCACCACAAGCAAATGCGCCATTAGTAACCCTGGTTAGTAATGGCGCACCTCCATGTGGTGCGCCATTAGTAGTTTTTGCAGAAAAGTAAAAAAAAAAATATACTAATGGCGCACTATGGAAAAGTGCGCCATTAGTAGTTTAAAGTAGTAATGGCGCACTTTGAGACGGTGCGCCATTAGTAGTTTTGCAAAAAAAGTAAAAAATATATATATACTAATGGCGCACTGTCTGCACGGTGCGTCATTACTAGTTAGAACTAGTAATGGCGCACTTTGACATCATGCGCCATTAGTATGTATGGAAAAATGGAAAAAAAATCAATACTAGTGGCGCACCGTGTGTCTAGTGCGCCATTAGTGTCTTCCACACTAATGGCGCACCTCCAACCGGTAAGCCATTAGTATATAGTAGTGGCGCACTACTTACCTGGTGCGCCATTAGTATCAATCCTATCTATAGCCCTTTTCCTAGTAGTGGCCGTGGGAATTTTAGTAGCAGCGCTTTTATCTTCAGGCGCGCTACTGCTACAATTGTATCTGTAGCGCGGTTTACAACAGTGCGCTACTGCTACTTAGCACCATCGCGTTTTTTTGACACGCGCTACAGCTAAAGTTCTGTGTATAAGGTTTTCCCTAGTAGTGAATCTACATATCCGAATTGCCAAGCTTGCCTTCCACGCAAAGGCGCCATGGTGGACAAGATGCCCAATTTCACATGGCCCGAAGGCTCCTTTGTGGAGACCGTGAAGGGTGGCAAACGGGATGGTTCTACATCACCGAGCCGCATGACACCAACTAGGCGGGGGCCCCCGAATTCCGATCCGGCATCCCCATGCGGCTCACCTCCTCGAAAGAGAAGGGCCTAGCCTGGGGCTCATCGGTGGAGCTGACCGGACTTCAGACCCATGTCCGAAATATGATAGGCAATAAAATCAAGCATGTCAACATGGTCCAAGTCATGCTCATCTGCTGGATCCTTCCATGTCAGAGACGGGCTTACAATATGTGGGAGTTCGACCTGGCCGAAGAACAGACGCTGCGAGAGCTTTTCGACATGACGCACGAAGACCTCTGGAATGTGCTGTTCAAGGCCACTAAGGTACCACCGCCCATCACCGAAGATCGTGGACTCAGCGCAAAGCACCCCGCAAATCCGGTAAGTTTTTTATATTTTTCCAGATGTGCCTTTCCCCAGCATATTCGCGGGAGGAATCTAAGCCTCCATGCCAATTTAACAGGACTGGGTAGCGATAGAGGAGTGGATTGACTGTCCGGCTCTGCTACCTGAAGATCCAGCATCATCTCTTATAACGAAGATGTTGTTTCCGGCACCCTATGAGGTGCCGGAGAAGAAGGCCAAGAAGAAGGCCGCGGGGACCAGGAAAGGTCTCCGGCGCAAGGTTGTATCGGACATGACGTCCTAAGACACCGAGGCGCAGTCCTCCTACGAAGACGAGGAGGAGGAAGAAGAAATCCCCCCCCAACCGGGTGGGGGAGAAGATAAAAGCCGCCCCACAGGGGGAGGCTGAGGCGTCCAAGAAGGGAAAGACCTTCCTTCCGGACCACTCCACCACGGCCACCTATAGCGGCGAGGAGTGGCTGCCCAGGAACAAGCCCCTGGCTAAGTCGTAAGCATCCGGACTCTTTAATACTTCCAGTATGTTTTGCTTTATTGCTTCTTATCATGCCGAACATGCATGTGCAGTCCGGCCAAATCCCACATCGAGGTATCCTCTTCGTTGGGGTCGCCAGGCCCGTCGGTGATGAACAGCGATTCACTTCCGACAGCCTCCTCCCCAGGCCCGCGGACGACACCGAGGTGTTGTCTTAGAGGATATCGGACCAGGGGGAGACAGTTCTGGAGACGCCCCCAGGCGAAATCGCAGTCGATGGGCACATGGGAGGGAAGACCCCCATGGATTCCGATGATGGGGGCCGCAACAAGTCTGGCCCCCAGCCGAGTGCGGCTCCGGAAACCCAGGTGGTTCCGGATTCAGGCAGGCAGCCTCTCTCTAAGGAGGGCGAGCCGCCTGTACCGATGACCTCTGTCCATCCGGACGCATCGGATGACTTGCTGGAAGTGCTTCGCGGTGCTTCCATTGCTGAAGAACACCGTACTCTTATGAGTGCGGTGATTGAGAAAGTTCGGTCCGCCAAAAGTGGATTGACCGAAGCCTGTGCCAGCCTCCTAACATGCTTTGAGGTAAGTAACAAAATTGTGAGAAAATATCACAGTATAGACAGTAGCCCCTGATGCTCTGTTGGTGTTCGGAAAGAAAGGCCGAACAGAGGATCAAATAACATCTGCAGGAGTCTAACAAAAGATGTCTATGTGGATAAACAGGCATCACTGTTGGCCGCTGCCGCTCATACTGCGGAGGTCTCCAGACTGAAGAGGGACCTGGAGCGAACCGAGGGAGAGCTCGGCCTCGTGAAAAGGTAGCTCGAGGAAAACAAAGGTAGACAATACCCCGTCTGTATATTTAGAAAGGAAAAATGGTTTCTGCTGAGGAGAGCGTCATGAACTTTACTAGGGGCCACGACCGAAGTGGCGGCCCTTAAGACGGTGCTGACCAAGGCGGAAGACAAAGCGGCCAAGGAGCGCGCCGAGCGCGAGAAGCAAGAGGCCCGAGTCAACGAGGTCCAGCAAGACCTCCAGGATTTCGTCCAAAAATAAGAGTCCTTGGACAGTGAATCTAAGACGCAAGAGTCCGAGCTTGCGAAGGCCCTCCACAGCACACGAGATGCCAAGGCCGAAGCCCAAAAGGTCCTCCAGGAGATTCAGGCCGCCAAGAAGATTGCGGCGGGTAAGGCATTCATTATGCAAATCAAGCATGTGAAGGAGACTTTCCTTTTACTTACCCGAATCTGGAGCTCTCCAGGAGCATTAGCATATCTATCGCGCAGCATATCTGATGCTGCAGAGTTCTACCAAGCTGAAGAAGGGAGCTCGATGGAGAAGTTGTTCTGGTCTCAGTATGTTGGTACCGAACATCCGATGCCCTTGAGCGACCAGCTGAAGCAACCGGTCGAACTGCACAAGGCATCCGAACTGGCCATGAAGGACCTCATAGTCCGGTCGTGGCCTGCCGAGCCACTGCCCAACAGCTACTTTGGCCTAGGAAAGCGTCTTTTGAGTGCCTGTCCGTGGCTTGAAGTTCTAAAGCGGTCAGTTTGCATTGAAGGTGCGCGAATGCCCTTCGCCCGCGCAAAAGTGCACTGGGCGAAGATGGATGCCGAGAAGCTGATGACCGAAGGACCGCCGAAAGGCAAGGAGCATCGCCACCCCAAAAAGTATTATGATAGTGTCTTGAAGGGCTCCCGCCTTGTGGCGGAGCAATGTGCGAAGGATGTAATCTTTGAGTGAATACACTCATTTTATCATGTAATATGAAACAAGTTCTTTTGCGCAATATAATGCTTGTTGATTTAATATTTTACCTTTTGTGCGGCTGTTTATAAAATCTGAGAGTTGGCTAGTTGTCAGCTT
The DNA here is from genome assembly GCF_002162155.2 of Triticum dicoccoides. Classification (NCBI taxonomy): domain Eukaryota; kingdom Viridiplantae; phylum Streptophyta; class Magnoliopsida; order Poales; family Poaceae; genus Triticum; species Triticum dicoccoides. The sequence goes on along the minus strand of NC_041385.1, from coordinate 782,226,955 downwards.
CTACCCCCATGTAACTAGTACCGGGGTGTTCGGGATAAATCTAAACACTCTTTATCCAAATTTTTGGTCCTTTAAGGAGGTGTTTAGCGCAACGAACAAGGCAATCGGACTATACAACTTTATCACTCTCACTTAGCCATAGAAGTCCTATAATTTTAAATGTTGGCGTAGCCCCTGGTATTCGGAAGGCTGAACTTGGGATGCTATACATGCCTAAATCGCACAAAGGCCGATTCATCATCCGAAGTGGAAAAAATCCTTAAGGATTTGAGACCTCTCAAACAGCGACGAGCTCTCGCCGCATCATGACAATCAGTTTTTGGCTTTCTATACTGAGGTGCTCGTCCGGAAGAACCGAGACACAATGGCAGTAGTTCTCCCTGTGCCGCCTTAGCCGATATAGCGGAACATAAGGCAGCAAAACATGGGAGCCGGGCAAACCCAACTATTGACCCAAGACATGATTCGGAGCTGATGCATATAATGCTATAAGTTCGGGATGCCGCACTGTCGAAAGTGTTCGGACTTTTCTTGCCGTGTTATGGGGTATACTGAAGCCCCTAGCGAGCTGAACGTACCAAGATGTACTGGTGCAATTTGTGATAAATAAACAGTCAAGGAAAAAGATCAAGAACTGGAATAATAAGATGACGATGTACATTATTTTCCATTGTTATTTGAATAATACGTTAAGGCGTATGTATACAAGTAGTGCGATAAGCAAAATAGGACTATTTGACATGTCCTAACCAAGGGCGAGCTGCGTGTGGGTATGTAAAACAGGTATAGCGATCGTTATCAGAGACCACCTGGGGATGTACGTCAAAGCTCCTTGCCTCCTTGGTGTTTCTGTCCCGTGATGGGTCCGATAATCAAGCTATCGGAAGGGCCTCCAGGAAATAGGGACCTGAAAGAAAGAAAAGGGGTGAAGGTATACGGATCCTGGGGCGGCTGGGCAGCATTGTGGACCGCATTCTAGTTGTGCCCCCGTCTATGCCCATGGTATTTTAAGTGCATAATTATGTACGCGTGGCACGAATTTCACAGCTTGACTGGGAATAGGATGGAGGCCGAATTGCTAGGCAAGCTCTGGACGTGCCGGACGATCCAGTGGTAGAGTACTTCGGACTCACTTGGTGGTGTCCGGGGGTTTTATTGCCGAAGTGGAGGTCTCCCTAAGAAGGCTGCTATGTACTTCTGCTGTGAGGGCCGCAGTGTGCTCCTTCGTATGGAGGGAGCACTCTGTGTTTCCATTCACTGTTATAACCCCACGAGGTCCTGGCATTTTGGGCTTGAGGTATGCATAATGCGGTACCGCATTGAATCTGGCAAATGCGGTTCGTCTGAGTAGTGCGTGATAGCCATTGCGGAAGAGGACGATATCGAAGATTAACTCCTCACTTCGGAAGTTGTCCAGAGATCCGAAGACTACTTCTAGCGTGATTGAGCCTGTGCAACAGGCCTCTACACCTGGTATGACACATTTAAAGGTGGTTTTGCTGGGTTTGATCCTTGAGAGATCGATGACCATTTTGCGCACTATATCCTGATAGAGCAGGTTCAGGCTGCTGCCGCCATCCATAAGGACTCGTGTGAGGTGGAATCCGTTAATGATGGGGTCGAGGACCAACGCGGCTGAACCACCATGACGGATACTGGTCGGATGGTCCTTGCGACCGAAAGTGATCGGACAAGAAGACCATGGGTTGAATGTTGGGGTGACTGGCTCCATCGTGTAGACGTCCCTTAGTGCATGCTTCCGTTCCCGCTTGGGAATATGGGTTGCATATATCATATTTACCGTTTTTACTTGGGGAGGAAATTTCTTCTGTCCTCTTGTGTTCGGCAGCCGGGGCTCCTCGTCGTCATCACTATGCGGCCCCTTTTCCTTGTTTTCGGCATTCAACTTGCCGACCTGTTTGAACACCCAACATTCTTTGTTGGTGTGGTTGGCTGGTTTATCGGGGGGTGTCGTGAATTTGACATGAGCGATCGAGTATGCGGTCCAGACTGGACAGGCCCAGATTGTTTCTTTTGAATGGATTTTTCCGCTGACCAGACTTAGAGCCACTTCCGGCATTGACGGCTGTGTCTTCGGCGTTATCGCCATTGTTGTGACACTTGTGTCTGTTGTGTCGAGGATTGCCGTTGCTCTCTCTGGTATCTGAGGTGCCAGGATTTCTTGATGTGCTATTGCTGCAAGCTAGCCAGCTATCCTCACCCGCACAAAAGTGGGTTATGACTATCATGAGGGCTGCCATGGACGTTGGCTTCTCTTGGCAGAGGTGTCGGGCGAGCCACTCGTCACGGATGTTATACTTAAAGGCCGCTAGGGCTTCGGCATCCGGACAGTTGACAATTTGGTCCTTTTTAGTTAGGAACCGAGTCCAGAATTTCCTGGCTGACTCTCCGGGCTGTTGGGTTATGTGACTTAAATCATCAGCATCCGGTGGTCGCACATAAGTGCCCTGGAAGTTATCCAGGAATGTGGTCTTCCAGGTTCTCCCAACTTCCAATGGAGTTTGCCGGGAAACTATTCAGCCAATATCGAACCGGTCCCTGGAGTTTATTGGGAGGTACTTGATGGCATCTAGATCATCGCCGCGGGCCATGTGAATGTGGAGAAGGAAATCTTCTAACCATACTGCGGGGTCTGTAGTCCCATCGCAGGGCTCGATATTCACGGGCTTAAACCCTTCTGGGAATTTCCATTACTTCGTCAGTGAAGCATAGGGGGTGTGCGGCGCCTCTGTGCCGGGCTATATCACAACGAAGTTCAAATGAGTCTAGTCTGTTGTATTCAGCCCGGCCGGATTTGTATTTAGTATATCCGGTCTGGCGGTCATCGTCATGCATTGGTGCGCGCCCCCATGATCCGTAGATCGAGTGACTGTCCTGCTTTGTTTTCCAATTCGTGTCGCAGGTCATGCGTGTAGACCCGGGCCTTCGTGTCTTTGTTTGTTTGGCGACGGGGTGCAGGCTGGTGTTCGGTCTGATACGCTACTTTGTCTCGGCGACGGGGTGGCCGATCAGCCGCATCCTGCGCTGGTAGTGTAGGATCTAGTGCCTCCTCTTCGAATTGAGGTAACAACCTGGCGTTGGGTAACTTTTGGTTGGGCACTCGAGCCGGCGCTTGAAGCGCTCCTGCTCGACGGCATCCTCAGGCACGATGAATTCTTCATCGCAAAGGCTCACCTCGTCTTCGGAGAGGGGCATGTGGTTGTCATCCTCTGAGTCTCCATCACCATTGCCTGTTTATCAGGGCTAGCTTGCCCATCCTCCCGTCCGGCTTGCTCGAAGCTTGGCTGGGCGGGATTGTTTTCATCTTCGGCATCATCTGGAGTGCTATTATCTCTTGTGCCGGTATCGCTATTTTTGCTACGACGGGGCTTAGAGCGGCGTCATTGATGCGGCGCTTAGAATGCTTCTCAAGGGGGTTATCCTATGTTGCCTCATCGCCATTGCTTTCTTTGGGTGTGTCCACCATATATATATCATATGATGAGGTGGCTGTCCATCGCCCTTTGGGCGGTGGTTCCTGTTCTTCTCCGGCATCGTCGTCCATACCGTCGATGTCTTCGGAGTCGAAACCAAGCATGTCGGTTAAGTCGTTGACAGTGGCTATTAAGTGGGTGGTTGGTGCGGAACGGATTTCTTCATTGTCCGCTTCCCACTCAAGCCAGACATAGTTCGACCAAGAGTCTCCTGACAGGGAGAGAGATTTTAATGAATTTAGCACGTGGCCCAAGGGTGAGTGCTGAAAGATATCCGCGGAGCTAAACTCCATAATCGGTGCCCAGTCAGGTCCGATGGGCACGGATGCACGCGGTTCGGAGCCCCTGGTAGGAGACGAGTCCGAGGGTCCGAAGACACAGATCTCCTTAGGAATGGGATCTGTGTTCGGCTCTATCGCCGCTGAGTGTGCGGCCTCTGTGGCGGGGTCCATCCACCCATCCTCGGATGGCACAATCTGCTCCGGATTTAAAGCCAGGGCAGCTGCAGGTGCGTTCTCCTGAACACTGTCCAATGGCAGATCCAAGCCATGCTCATTGCAACTGTACGGCACACCTGTCATGGGCTCGAATCCATATAAGATCAAGTCTCCGTGGACGTCGGTCATGTAGTTCAGGCTTCCAAACCTGACCTGATGGCCAGGGGCATAGCTATCGATCTGCTCCAGATGGCCAAGCGAGTTGTCCCGTAGTGCAAAGCCGCCGAATACGAAGATCTGTCTGGGGAGGAAACCTCACACTGGATCGCATCATTGTAGATGATTGAAGGAGCCATCAAGCCTTACCGTGGCGATACAGTGGAACTTTCAATGAAAGCACCAATGTCGGTGTCAAAACTGGCGGATCTCGTGTAGGGGGTCCCGAACTGTACATCCAAGGCTAATGGTAACAGGAGGCGGGGGACACAATGTTTACCCAGGTTCGGGCCCTCTCTATGGAGGTAATACCATACTTCCTGCCTTATTGATCTTGATGATATAAGTATTACAATAGTTGATCTACCACAAGATCGTAGAGGCTAATCCCTAGAAGCTAGCCTATAATTATGATTGTTCTTGTCCTACGGGCTAAACCCTCCGGTTTATATAGACACCGAAGGGGGCTAGGATTACACAGAGTCGGTTACAGAGAAGGAAATCGACATATCCGAATTGCCAAGCATGCCTTCCACGCAAAGGAGAGTCCCACCCGGACACGGGACAAAGGCTTCAATCTCGTATCTTCATAGTACAACAGTCCGGCATAAGTACGCTACTAGGAAAATGGCTATAGATAGGACTGATTCTAATGGCGCACCAGGTAAGTAGTGCGCCACTACTATATACTAATGGCGCACCGGTTGCTCGTGCGCCATTAGTGTGGAAGACACGAACGGTGCACCGTGCTCACGGTGCGCCACTACTATAGATTTTTTTCCACATTTTTCCATACAAACTAATGGCGCAGGGATGGCAAAGTGCGCCATTACTAGTTAGAACTAGAAATGGCGCACGACCAAGATTGTGCGCAATTAGTATTTTTTTTACTTTTTTGCAAACCTACTAATGGCGCACTATGCCAAAGTGCGCCATTACTAGTTTGAACTAGTTAGTATACATATGTTTTTTTACTTTTCTGCAAAAAATACTAATGGCGCACCACATGCAGGTGCGCCATTAGTAACCAGGTTTACTAATGGCGCATTTGCTTGTGGTGCGCCATTAGTAACCTGGGACCAACAAGATATTTTGGACAGCCCACCTACCCACTCACTTTCCCCACTTCATTCTCTCCACCTCCTCCTCCAAGCTTGTCTCGGCTGCCTCCTCCTCCTCGCCTCATCTCCACAATAGATTCATCAAAATTAAGTGGTGAAATCACCTTTTTTTGATAGGTAAGTAAGGGGAAAGCTATCTTCATGATGTAGATCTACTTTTTTTCTCCCTAGCTCGCTCCAACAACGTGCACATGCACTTTTTGTGGACTAGCTAGATCTATGTATGTTTGTGGTGTTGCTTGTGTTTGTGGTGTTTCATATATGTTTGTGTTTGCAGGTACCGGTATTTGAAATGCGATAGTTGCCAATATTTTGCCAGAATGTTGATTCATTTCTGTTTCGGCGAGAATTTTGGCACTATGCATTCTTTTTGGTCCTATTTTTAGGGAAGGTCATGCCAAATTTTTTCTTGGTTCTAAAATATCGTTTTGCTCTACCCCGCAGGCGACCATGGTCCGCACGATGACCGAAGGCATCGTGAATAGGTTTTTGAGCTCCGCGAAGGCCTAGATGCTTCAAAAGAACGACACGGAGATATGATGTCCGTGTCGAAGATGCAAGCTAAAGAGCCTTATTGCGGACTCGGATTCCGGGCAGGTGCGGGACCACCTGCTCTTGCGTGGTTTCATGGATGGCTATCGGTGGCAAGGTGATGAAGATGACTATGAAGTCGTCCATGGGGGCCAGGCAAGAAATGAGGAAGGGCAACAAGACAACCACCACGGCGAGGGCGGGCGAGAAGACGAAGAATCTCCAGGACATGATCACGACGGTGATGATGTACACAATCATCATGTCGAAGATGTCATACATGATGATGAGGAAGATCAAGACGAAGGGCATGATCATGGAGATGAAGATGCCGGAGCAGACGACGATGGAGGCTGGGTGCAGGACCCTCATATTTAAGAGCTGCTTCGCAAGCAGGCGGATCACGCAAGAGCTGCCGCCCCAGAGAAAGCCAAGCTGGATCAACTGGAGATAGACGCGGTTACTCCATTGTATGAAGGATGCAGGGCCGAGGATACCCGCCTGAAAGTAACGCTCATGGCTCTGGAGATGAAGGTGAAACACAAAATGACCGACGCATGCTTCGACGAGAACATGTCATTCTGGCACGAACGTCTTCCCAAGGGGAACAAGTGCCTGACCAGTTTCGAGGAGGCGAAGAAAATCGTGTGTCCTTTGGATTTACCGCACGTGAAATACCATGTGTGCATGAACAATTGCATCATTTACCGGGACGAGCATGCAGAGTCTACCATATGTCCGATGTGCGGCGTCACTCGATACAAGAAGAGGAAGAAAGCTCCTCGAAAATCGGTGTGGTACTTTCCGATCACTCCTCGTCTGCAGCGGTATTTCACGGACCCTAAGGTAGCAAAGCTCCTGCGTTGGCGCGCGGATTGGGAGGAGAAGAAGCGGGAAGATGACGGAAATGATCCGGAGATAAATAAAAAAGACAAGATGCTGAGTCATCCTAAGGATGCGAGCCAGTGGCAAGCGTTGAACTTCGAATACCCAGAATTTGGGAAGGATCCAAGGAACATCGTGCTGGGCGCGAGCACCGATGGAGTCAATCCGTTTGGCAGCCAGAGAAGCACACATAGCACCTGGCCTGTGTTTGTGTGGATGTACAACCTTCCCCCCTGGTTGTGCATGAAGAGGAAGTACATTCACATGAGTATGCTAATTGAAGGGCCGAAACAACCAGGGAATGACATCAATCTCTATCTGGGGCTGCTGAAGGAGGAGCTAGACACGCTGTGGAAAACGCCAGCCAATACGTGCACTAGTAGAAAAAGGGTCAAACGTGCAGCACATTAGTGCCGGTTTGTATTAGAGTCGGCACTAATGTATACATTAGTGCCGGTTCCAACGGCTAGCCAGGCCGCTCTCATTAGTACCGGTTCGTGGCTAACCTTTAGCACCAGTTCATGCCACGAACCGGTACTAATGAGGGTGGTGGCAGGATGTTGTCAGTCTGGGCCCCCTCCAGCACCTTTAGTACCGGTTCGTGGCACGAACCGGTACTAAAGGTCCTCCTGCGTATAAACCCTTCGTCCAGCTCGCTCTGCTCTTCCCCCTTTCCCCTCTCCTCTCCTCTCTGTTCTTCCTCTTCTCCCCTCGAGCTCATCACACATTTTGCCCAAAATTTGTCAAGATTTAAAGGCCCCCATCCATTCAAGTGATCACAAAGGTTAGCAACTTTGTCCTTTCATCTCTCATTACTAGATTAGCTCTTGCAATGCTTTATATAGTTACTAATTTGTGAGTTTAGTAATTTGGGAGGAAATATATATATGCGCTAGTATTTGATTTATATGCAATTTGAGGTCAAAGATAACACTTAGTTTTCATATGTAGGTGTGGTTTACTTACTGCCTTCTAAATCTCCGTCGTAACCACCGTCGATCGCCCGCACCGTCCCGTCGCCGGAACCACCTTGTGGTGAGCCTCTTGTTCATGAAATTTTATATAAAAAATTGATGTTTCTGTGATTTGGATATATAGTTAATCATGTAATAATTATCTTACCCGTACGTTGTTTGTTATACATAGTGCCATGGTTTTGATATCCGTCCCCGTCGGCCCTCATCCTTGTTATGATTCGGATGTGGTATATTCTCTTTTAAAACTATTTGTTGCATTTCGTGTTTATGACAAATTATGCCCATCAAGTTGACATAGATATTTTTATCTAGGAGGTATGTGAATCAGAAATTCCAATCGAACCTATTGTCGAGAGGTTAAATTTAGTTGAAAGAGAAAACGAGCACTTGAAATAAAAATTGAAAAGAATTGAGGGGGAGAAGATGGAATTGGAGTTGCATGTTGTCGATGTCGTCGATGATCACAAGATCAAGATGGAGAAAATGCGCTTGAAGAATAGAAAGATTAGAAAATATGCCATCGATAGTGAGGCTTGGTATCATTATGCTGTTGGATCAATTGTTACCTTAGTTGCGATCTTTATCGCATTTGTTGTTGCATTTAAATGCTTTAGCTAGAGAGTTATTTGTTTGTTGCATTTAAGTGTTGTATGAACTTTATGTATGAACTTGTATTAATTTGGTCTATTCAGTGTTGTCTAATGAAGATGAGCCGGCAATGGATGTATGATGACCGATGCTCTCCCCAGTTCGTTGAGGGCGTGCATACTTTTCTGCTTGCGGCTGAGGCAAACAAACGGGCGGATGGTTTTATGCCTTGTCCATGTGCTGGCTGTAAGAATGGTCACAATTACTCGACGTCAAGAACCATTCACGTCCACCTGTTTGAGTCCGGTTTCATGCCCCACTATAATGTTTGGACCAAGCACGGAGAAAGAGGGGTTATGATGGAAGACAATGAAGAAGAAGAGGACGACGACAGCTATCCTGGCCATGGGTTCCCTGAATACGATGATACAACAATGGGGGAAGAAGCTGAGCCGGTAATGCGAGAAAAGCTGAGCCGGCAATGCGGGAAGAAGCTGAAGAAGAGGCATCAGATGAGCCCGTTGATGATCTAGGTCGGGCCATTGCTGATGCAAAGAGAAACTGCGCAAGTGATTTGGAGAAGAAGAAGTTGCAGCGCATGTTAGAGGATCACAAAAAATTGTTGTACCCGAATTGCGTAGGTGACAAGACAAAGCTGGGCACCACACTAGAATTGCTGCAATGGAAGGCAGATAATGGTGTATCTGACAAGGGATTTGGAAAGTTGCTGGTAATGATAAAGGATATGCTTCCAAAGGACAACAAATTGCCCGAGAGTACGTACGAAGCAAAGAAGGCTGTCTGCCCTCTAGGGTTAGAGGTGCAGAAGATACATGCATGCCCTAATGATTGCATCCTCTACCGCGGTGAGTACGAGGATTTGAACGCTTGCTCGGTATGTGGTGCATTGCGCTATAAGATCAGCCGCGATGAGCCTGGTGATGTCGAGGGCGAGCGCCACAGGAAGAAGATTCCTGCCAAGGTGATGTGGTATTCTCCTATAATACCTCGGTTGAAACGTTTGTTCCAAAACAAAGAGCATGCCAAGGCGATGCGATGGCACAGAGAAGACCGTAAGAAAGACGGAAAGTTGAGAGTACCCGCTGACGGGTCGCAGTGGAGAAAAATTGAAAGAAAGTACGGGAAGGAGTTTGCAGATGACGCAAGGAGCGTATGGTTTGGTCTAAGCGCAGATGGCATTAATCATTTTGGGGAGCAGAGCAGCAACCATAGCACCTGGCCCGTGACTCTATGTTTGTATAACCTTCCTCCTTGGTTGTGCATGAAGCGGAAGTTCATTATGATGCCAATGCTCATCCAAGGGCCTAAGCAACCCGGCAACGACATTGATGTGTACCTAAGGCCATTAGTTGAGAACTCTTACAACTGTGGAATGGAACAGGTGTATGTGCGTGGGATGAACACATGGGGGAAGAATTTGACCTAAAGGCGTTGCTGTTCGTGACCATCAATGATTGGCCTGCTCTCAGTAACCTTTTAGGACAGACAAACAAGGGATACCGCGGATGCACGCACTGTTTGGATGATACCGACTGTATATATTTGAATAGTTGTAAGAAGAATGTGTACCTGGGACATCGTCGACTTCTTCCGAGCAGGCATCCCGTAAGAAAGAAAGGCAAGCATTTCAAAGGTGAGGCGGATCACCGGACGAAGCCTCGCCACCGTACTGGTGCTGATGTACATGATATGGTCAAGGATTTGAAGGTGATATTTGGAAAGGGTCCTGGCGGACAACCTGTTCCGAAGGACGCGGATGGACGCACACCCATGTGGAAGAAGAAATCTATATTTTGGGACCTGCCATATTGGAAAGACCTAGAGGTCCGCTCCGCAATCGACGTGATGCACGTGACGAAGAATCTTTGCGTGACCCTGCTTGGCTTCTTGGGCGTGTATGGGAAGACAAAAGATACACCTGAGGCACGGGAGGACCAGCAACGTATGCACGGAGAAGACGGCATACATCAGGGTCATGCAAGCACACATAGCACCTGGCCTGTGTTTGTGTGGATGTACAACCTTCCCCCCTGGTTGTGCATGAAGAGGAAGTACATTCACATGAGTATGCTAATTGAAGGGCCGAAACAACCAGGGAACGACATCAATCTGCATCTGGGGCTGCTGAAGGAGGAGCGAGACACGCTGTGGAAAACGCCAGCCAATACGTGGGATGCCGCAGAGAAAGAATATTTCCCTATGAGAGCTGCACTGCTCACGACGGTGCACGACTATCTTGGTTACGGATATCTCGCGGGGCAGGTAGTCCACGGATTTTCTGGATGCGTAAGGTGCATGGATGACACAACGTATCGCCAGCTAGATAGAGATCCCGGGTCTTCGAAAACCGTGTTCATGGGACATCGAAGGTGGCTTCGCGACGATGACCCATGGAGGAAACGCAAGGATCTGTTCGATGGTGAAACCGAACCCCAAAAACGCCCGTGTACGAGGAGCAGTGAGGAAATAGACGAGGTATTGAAAAATTGGAAAGACTGCCCACAGCTGGGAAAGAAGCAAAAGGCGCCAGAGCCGGGAAAGAAGCGAAAGGCGCCAGAGCCGCTGCTGAAGGTATGGAAAACGAGGTCTGTTTTCTAGGACTTGCCGTACTGGAAGATCCACCGTGTGCCTCACAGCCTTGATGTCATGCATATCACGAAGAACGTGTGCGAGAGTCTGCTTGGTACCCTGCTCAACATTCCAGAGAGGACCAAAGATGGGCCGAAAGCAAGGGCAGACTTGAAATCAATGGGCATCAGGCAGGAGCTTCACGCTGATGATGATGATGAGGCGAAGTAGGACAAAGAAAGTCATCGCAAAGGCAAAAAGGCCAAGAAGACCGGAAATGACTACCCTCCCGCGTGCTTCACTCTAAGTCAGGAGGAGATCAATCAGTTTTTCACCTGCCTCCTAGGAGTAAAACTTCCTTACGGTTAAGCGGGGAAGATAAGCAGATACCTAGACCCAGCGAAGCAGAAGTTCAGTGGGATGAAGTCTCACGACTGTCACGTGCTGATGACGCAGATACTTCCAGTTGCAATCCGTGGGATCATGGACGCGCACGTCCGTGAAACGCTATTTGGCCTATGCAACTTTTTCGACGTCATCTCTCGGAAGTCGATTGGCGTGAGGCAACTCAGAAGGCTACAGGAAGAGATCGTGGTGATACTATGCGAGCTTGAGATGTACTTCCCGCCCGCATTCTTCGATGTTATGGTGCATCTGCTGTTCCATATCGTGGAGGATATCATCCAACTCGGGCCGACGTTCCTGCACAGCATGATGCCGTTCGAAAGGATGAATGGTGTCATCAAAGGATACGTTCGGAACATGTCACGTACAGAGGGAAGTATAGCCAGGAGCTTTGTGACCGAAGAGTGCATCTCCTACTGCACAAATTATCTAGGCATCGAGAACCCCGTTGGTCTGCCCGTCAACAGGCACCTCGGCAGGCTCGCTGGATGGGGTCACCGTGAGGGTCGCTGCGAAATGCATGTCGACTTCGATGGTCGACTCGTCGACTTTGAAAGAGCAAACCTAGTCGCGCTGCAACACATAGATGTGGTCGATCCTTGGGTGGTAGAGCACAAAACCTTTATTTAGAAGACGTACAATGACCGAGTCCAACAGAGGACGGATGGAGATATTCTCAAAGAGCACAACTCATGTTTCACGCGTTGGTTCAAGCAGAAGCTTCTGTCGTACCCTTTACATGAAGATTCTTCCGCGGAAGAACAACTCATATTCGCCTTGTCACAGGGCGCCGAGCACAACCTGATGACATATGAGGCGTACGATATCAACGGCTACACATTCTACACCGAGGACAAGGACATGAAGAGCGATGGTTATCAGAACTCCGGGGTAACGATGGAATCCTACACCGGTAAGGACAAGGACAGATACTACGGAAGGATCGAGGAGATCTGGGAGCTGAGCTACGCTGGAGAGAAGGTGCCGATGTTCCGTGTCTGATGGGCCAAGAGCGTCCTAAAAGAAGACCGATATTTCACCACCATGGTTATACCCGAAGCCAAATCCAAGACCGCGGGCACAAACGTCACCGCGAAAAATGAGCCATGGGTACTGGCTTCCCATGTGGACCAATGCTTCTTCATTATCGACCCGCCAAAGCCCAGTCGTGTTGTCATGAGGAGAGGCAAAAGGAAGATCATCGGAATGGATGGAGTAGCCAATGAGCAAGACTTCGACAAGTACAGCGACCCGAAGATCGAACATGACGACGACGATGAAGTAGAAGCACGCACCACAAGAAGAAGCATGACCACCCTACCTAAAGGACGTCCGTTCCATAGAAGAACTCCATTTGCGAAAAAGAAGGCAAGAAGATTGTGAACAGATAGCTAGCTAAGATCGATTGTATTTAAATCGTAGTCTTCATTTCTCGATTGTATTTCATGGGCACCTTTTGATATCATGAATATTTTTAAATTTCATGGGCACTTTTTGAAATCATGAGGACACTTGATCTCGATCCCCCTCCATCTCGATCTCGATTCCCCCTCCATCTCGATCTTGATCCCCCTCCATCTCGATCTTGATCCCCCTCCATCTCGATCTCGATCCCCCTCCATCTCGATCCAGATTAAAACAAAATTCTAATGGCGCACCAAGGTGCGGTGCGCCATTAGAATAGTCGTACTTATGGCGCACGAGGGGGTGGTGCGCCATTAGAAAGCTTCCCCCCCACACTAAATCCCCAATCTCTCTAATCTCTC